>NW_028301150.1:1595000-1895000 GCF_049000335.1 Polistes dominula
TTACCTTTAAGGTGTCTTTTTCCTCCATTGGTATGCTGTTCCCACCAGCTGGGTCCGCCTCGGACGTGCTCACGTCACTGGCATAATCGCAGGTTACTATTGGTATTTGGACAGGTTGATTTTCTATAGTCGCGACATTTTCCATGAGTGTTCCAGAACTACCCCCGGCACCACCTGGCCCTGTTCTTCTAGAATCCAGTGCCGTAGTACTCTGTGTGAAACTCGTCTGTCTGATATCGGGGGATTCTGGTGGTACCGCTATTGGACGTGGTCGTGGTGGTTTTCTTATTCCACGACGTGCTCTAGCTTTCGCTGCGAAATAAATGCGAATGTATACGAACACCATGATGCAAGAGGGAATGTAGAAACTCCCGAGTGCCGAGTATAATACGTAACCAATATCCTCCGACAACTGAAAAAAAATAATCAACAAATTACATTTTTATTGAAACATTTAATATTATATATTTTTATTAATATAAAGTATTATTTTATAAGATAAATCATTATAGATTAAATCAAAAAAGTTCAGGTGATATTATTGTATCGTAAATTGCGTTATGTACTGCATAAATTGAATTGTTTTTTGGTAAAATTTATTTTGAAAATATTAATTTCAAGAGAAATGTATCAACTTTTCATTCAGTATAATAATATTCAATAAATAAAGATAATATTGGATCGTAAGCGAAGTTTCTCTGGTAGTAGTCAAAATATGCAACGTAGAATAACGTGAGGGGATGGGTGGATGTAGTTGTGGAAGATTTTTATGGTAGGAATTTCATTTCTCGGTACTGGACACACTATTTTAAATTTCTCTTTCGTTATGCTTCTTTTCATACTTCTATTCGAATTATAGAACAGGGTTGGGGAGGGGGAGGGGGAGGAGGGGGGAGGAGGTACAGCATCGCAGCATCCTCGTAGTCGTGCGAAATTATAAACGTTCTTTCGTATCTCTCTTTCTCTCTTTCTCTCTCTTTCTATCTTTTTCATAGCAGTAGTCGAATAATATGAAAAAGGCTGTGGAAGGAAGAAAAGGTCAGAAGGTTAACGGGTGAAAAGAAAAAGAAATAATCTAACGGGACGCGCCAGATGTCTGACCGTTTTACTAGGTGGTACGCAAATATGTGGAATAACCAGCAATTTCTGTCGACGCGAATGAAAATTTATGAAAGCGTATCGAGTCAATATGCATATCCGTACGTTTACAAACGGCCATTTTGGGGTTCCTCTCAACGAAACATTTTTAACTCTTATTTTTGGGGGGGATTTTTTTCTTCATTTACTTTACTTTTTAGCAGTAAAGCTCGATATCGTTTTATTCGTAATAAAATAATATAACAACAAGAACAACAACAAAATTAAATAATTTCTCATAGGAAATTGAACGTTATGGTTATATTTTTTCTTTTTTAACAAATTTTTTAACAAACACTTTTAACCTATTTTACAAAATACTATTGTTCAAAGATTCATATTATTATTATTATTTAAATGAATAAAATTATTTTAAGTCGAAATATATTGAAGAATGTTTTTATTCATCATTGTCACGTTATAATTTCGAATTTAACTTTTAATATTATTTCAATCTTGTTAAAATTGTTCAACAAATTTTTTCATTTCAAAATTTTGTACCATATTTAAAAATACCATCATCATCTCTACTTTGTAGATAAATGATACGTCGCGTGTTTAGAAAAAATTGTACAAAGAACAAAAATTGTTGAAAGAAAAATAAAATAACAATTGTTAATAAATTATGTGAACAACTCTGTTTTACATGGAAGATTTAAAAAAAAATCATCATCATCATCATCAATATCATTTTTATAAATTCAGAACTTTTCCTGGTTATTTAGGAATTTTTGTTTGTTTATCTCTTGTTACTTTTTTCAACATGTTATCCTTATTTTTGTTGAAAACTTGGTTTTCTCGGTTATAAACTATAAAACCTGTAATGTAGTATGTTTCTATCTAATTTCAAACAGTTCCCTCTTTATATCATCAAGAAAATACGCGTGTATTTTCACCCGTCTGTCGTTGACATACACTCTCGCCATACTACTCGTTCTTATCGTCGTCATCTGGCAACGATGACACCTCCTCCTCCTCCTCCTCCTCCTTCTTCTTCTTCTCTTACCCACTTGCTCTAATTTTCCCTTCGTTCCCAATTATCTACTCTACCTTTCAACTCTCTCTCTCTCTCTCTCTCTCTCTCTCTCTCTATCTATCTCTTACTCTCTCTATTTCTCTCTTTCTTATTCATCGTTTCATTTTATCAATCATATTCACATAATCATATTCATCGAAAAATTTCTTTTTTTTTTTTTTTTGAACGATTTATTACACGTTTACATTTTATCAATTGAATCAAATAAATCATTGAAAAATTTTCAATTATTTATATTACTCACGAGAGATTTCTTTTTTGTCATTAAAAAAAAAAAATATATATATATATATATATATATATCAATCAAATGGGAAAATATTTTTCACGCAACGTTCAACACGATCGTAGATAAAATCTTGATAAAAAAAATTCTTCTCGCGAAAAGAAGGGGTATAAAAGGGAAATGAAAAACAACAAAAAAAATCCAGAAAAAGAGAGAGAGAGAGAAAAAAATACAGAAATTGATGGATCGTTGATCCGATAAAAAAATTACACGTATCCCGTTCCATTAAGTTGTTTCCAGCCGCGACAGGTAACGTTCATTGACAGTTCGACGTCCGTTCGTTCATCGTACATTTTATAACCGTATAAACTTTCAAACACGTTTACTAAACCTCAAGCAACTAACAATAACCAATAGTTTCTGAATGACGCGTGTATTATACGCCATTAGGAAAATATGACTGCCATATGAGTAAAATAAAATGTAAAATAATAAACTAACTCTCTTTACTGTTAAATCAGACTAACAAAAATAAACGAAAAATTAAAAAAAAAGAATCAATTTAGGTAATGTCAATAAATTACTCAGCTCACGGTTGAAAATCAGGATATACAGGGATAATCATCCTACTTGTAATCTTTTATGGTATCGAAACGTGATTACTTATGTTATGGGAAGAAAAGAAACTGAGGCTTTTCGAAAATAAAATGTTCGGTGTAAAACACGATGAGGAAATGGTTGAATGGAGAAAATCCCATAACGTAGAAGTACATCGACTGTACAACAAACCGGACATCATTAACGTCGTAAAATCACGCCGATTTAGATGGACAGATGGGTACCAATACTGGTCGGTATATTGAACGGGAAATGACCACTGGGTAGATCGAGATGTAGATGGAAAGACAATATTATTTCGAGATCTTAAAGAAATAGGTTACAAAGACCACGAATGGAAAGGGTCGAACTCAGGGATGAGAACACTGGCGGGATTTGATATTTGTGGCAATGAACTTTTGAGTTCCTAATATCAATTAATAATAATAATCATTAATTGTTAGTTAATTGTCATTGTTAACGATTAAAAATGAAAATGAAGAAAAGATCAAATCAATAAGACAAAAGTTGAATGTTCAAAATTATAGGATGTGTTTGAATAATGAAATGTTAACCATTTATCATGGAATCGTATCAAGTACGAATTTTGTCGAATGCATTTATTAAAACTCAATGAATATCCTTCGATGAAAAAGTCAAGAAAATCCTATCAATTCTTAAAGCTATTGGATACGTGGCTTATTATCATTGGATGAAGAATGAATAATCCGATCCAAATTCGTGGTACTATAAGGCAACTTGCCAAATCCCTAGCATCTAAGAGGAAAATGTCATGGTAGAGTTCCACACCCCTCACCTTTCTAACTTACTCGAGTCACACAAGATTATCCGATGAAAAATAGTCAAAGAATTATTTTCTTTCTTTTTTGTTCTTGCTTTCTTTCTTTCTTTCTTTATTTTCTGCATCGATACGAACGTTTCATTTCCGTTTCTTTCTTTTTTTCTTCTTTTCTTTTTATTATCACGTTCTCTCTCTCTCTCTCTCTTTATTTCTATCTCTTTTGGTTTCCTTTTACAATTGCTCACCTTTGTGCTAACGGATGATTAGCTTGCTAAAGAACTTCCCCCTACTCTACTTGCGGCAAATATTATCATTTCACTTTCACAGAAATGAGAAAGGACAACTTTTTAATTGACATGGTCACGCGACTAAGTTGGCCATTTTAATGGGTGAATAAAAAAGAAGAAGAAGAAGAAGAAGAAGAGGATAAAAAAAGGTAAAGAGGGAAAGAGATTTTTCCTTCTCCTTTTTTTCCTCTTTTTTTTTCTTTTTTTTCTTCTTCTTTTATTTAGATGAAAATTATTTCATATCTTTTATCGAGTCTTTATTATTATTATTATTATTATTATTATTCGATAATTGTATTCTTCATCGACATGATAGCTAGTTTTATCCCTGCTACATCATCCAGGATTATAATAAATATCTGTCCTATAATTTTATCCCTTTTATCTCTTTTAACCGAGCTTCCTTCGTGTGACCCTTCTCACTTTTTTTCCCTTTTTTTGTTTTTTGTTTTTTATATATCTCGTCACGATGGGGGTTTATATAACTTCGTCTATTGCTACGTGACACGTATTTGTTTTATTTGCTTATTATTATTTTTTTTTTTTCATCTATCCAAACATCCAGAGCTCAATGATACAATGTGCAAGAACAGCTGATAGTTTTTTTACTTACTTCTTTATTTTATTTTTTTTTTTTTTTTTTTTTATCATGAAAAATTTATCTTTAAAATTTTGTATTTTTTCTTTCCTCACGCAAACTCAGGAATGAAAATAAAATTGAAAGAACAAAAAAGGTAGCCGATGATGATAAGTGTTTTGTATAAATGTGGGAAGTGTGTGTTGGCATGAAACGTGAAGATGGAAAAATAAAAAGAAAAAAAAAAAGAAAAAGCCAATATGTAGAGAAGCTTTTATATCGAGGAACACCCCTCAAGGCTACTTTTGTTTTATATATACCTTATATATATATATATATATATATATATATATATATATATATATATATATATATATATATATATATATATAAATATATAATATTTTTTTTCTTTTTCACCTCACTAGACTCTTCAGAATTTAATCGAGAATGAAAAGAACGAATGAGAAAAATGGAACGTCCTCGATGGAAGAGAATATAAATAAAAAGAAAAAAGAAAAAAACTAGCAAGAAACGGAAACGTTTCTTTTTGTATCGTCTAAATTACATGTCCAGCAAAAAAAAAAAAAAAAAAAAAAAAAAAGGAAGGAAAAACGTGGGATTGTAGGCATAATCGATGCGACTGTCAGAAGCAGATGAAAATTTTTTTTTTTTTGATATTGGTAAGCACTTCCCACACAGTATGTTTTAAAATCTTGTTCGTATTTATTTCACAAAGAAAATATTTCCCCATTAGTTACAATATTTTAAGAGCTACGAAAAAACTCTACGGGACAATTTTACGATATTCTCAAAAAAGACAAGAAAAAAAAAAAAAAAGAAAAAAAAAAGAAAACCAACGAAAAGACTTCGAAATTTGCTTGCACATACTTTCTGATTTATTTTTTATTATTTATTTATATATTCAAATGCACATATCCTTCAACTATTTTATCATGCTACTCAAACTTTGAACAAACTAAACACGACTTACACACACACAGATACATACACGAAGTAGTAAAAATAAATCTTGGAATGGGCAAACGATTCGTAAAGTTTAAGATGATAAATTTTGTTAAAAAGAAGTAAGTCCTAATAAATGTACAACGTTGTAATTTTATGTCAACGCGTGAATGAATAATATTGAGTGAAAAAAAAAGAATAAAAATACATAGTAGTAAAATATTGAATTGTACATAAATTTACGATCAAACGTTAAAACCACATACGCGTTTATATTTAAATAAATCTATACGCATATAAAATATTAAAAGGGTAAATGGTACAAAAATATATTATCAGTATTTCGTATGTAAATATTTCAGTTTTTTTCAAAACAATATATTATCAACATATACGTCACAATTTAATCCTCTTCCATAATGTTCTATTTCATTAATTTTATTCTATACGAATTTGGTCGAACTACCATTTTAATGGTACGTCCCTTTATATTGGTCGCTAAATTAAACAAAAAAAAAATTAAGAGAGAGTATTGTTCGTGTTATGATGTTTATAATTTTATCCCGACCCAATTGGTTATATAATACTAAATGCATATATACGGTCATAGGTTCGAATTATCGAACAATGACGACCTTTTGACCCTTTAAATTTCCTTTCAGAAATTGGTAACCACTAACTATAGTTACGATATAGTTATGAAGTAAACGATTGTGTATTTATTGGATTATTTTCTACTCGAAAATCATTTTACTATCAATCGAGAGTATTTTTTCATTTTGTTTAAATTCGTTATGCGATTTATTGTTTTTTTTTTTTTTTATTTTGTTTTTTCTTTTTTTTTTTTTTTTCGTTAACCGTAAACGATACAATACTTCTTTTCATATCACGATCGATAAACATTTATTGCTCAATTTTATTACATTTTCAACATTTTCGTTGGTCAACGTGATAATATTGGTTATAGGGATTTTTATTTATACGTAAAACGAAAATCTCTCTTTGTTCTAAATTCGTTTTACGTCAACCAATAAAGTATTCGATTTAATAACGATAATAATAATAATAATAATAATAATTATTATTATTATTCAATATGACATACATAATTTATTATTGTCATATTGATATATTCCTCTCAGAGTGGTTTATATTATTCTGTTATAATTAATTAATTGCATATTCATATTGTTAATGATATATTAATAATGATATTGGTAATAATGAAAGGAACTGTAAAACATGAAATTGCGTATTATAATTCGTACGAAATTAGATAGTCCTATTAATAATATATATTAGAATGAGATAAAATTTTTGATAAAATACGAATATCATTTAAAAAAAAAAAATTACTTTCTTAAATGATTATAATTATTGTTTATTCAACTTGCGTTGAAAATAAAATACGTGACACGAAATTATAAAATAGATTTGTTTATTCGATTAAATTTGTCGGATTATTTATAAATGTGGAAAATACACGAGAGTATTCTGAATTTGTTAAAACTGATACATTGACCTAGATCATTTCTCAAGTAACACCTGTCGTTGTCGAGGTGGTTTGCAAAAACATGGTTATACTACTTCTGTTACATGCATACTCTTTCTTTTATGTAGCATAATCTTATACAGAGAGAGAGAGAGAGAGAGAGATAGGGGGAACAGAATTGAAGTAAAAGATAACAAAAAGAGAAGAAGATAATTCGTGAAGAACGGTGAGAGGGTTAGTTGATCTTTTTTGAAACTAAACGAACGACCTTTAAGATGATACTTCACAAAGTGAAATCTAATTTATGATAATTTATAATAAGTTAGCACTTTGAGGTTTTATCACGGAAACGCGTTGACGGTAAAATATTATAAGAAAGACAGAGAGAGAGATAGAGAGAGATAGAGAGAGAGAGAGAGAAGAAAGACTCGATGAAGTAAAAAAAAAAAACAGAAAGGATAAAAGAAAAAATCCATCGTCTTTTCAATCTTAAAAGAGAAAATACGAAGACATAGAAAATATGAGATAATACGAAAGAGAGAGAGAGAGAGAGAGAGAGAGAGAGAGAGAGAGAAAGATGTTCAAGGTACGTGACACAGCATGGTCACGAACTTTTAAAATGAAACCAAGTTTCCTGCTGCACACCACAAGAAATATTAGCCCTTTAAAACTTGCAAAACCACGTAATCGTCATCACCTTTTCTTCTCGTTCATTGAATACTTCGTAGATATTCTCTCTCTCTCTCTCTCTCTCTCTCTCTCTTTTACACTATTCGATCATATCGATTAGGTTGATGAATACATTTTTTATCACTCATAACGTTTTTGACTTGAAAGAAAAATATTTCACATGCTTCTAATTCTTTTATTGTATTGTTTCGTTTTTTAAATTCGTTATGTCAATTTAACATATAAAGGGTGAACCAATAATTTTGTATATTATTGTGTTACAAATTGTGTTAGGTAAATTGCATAATTAATTATTTTTAGGGAAATAAATTATTTTGCAAATTTTTTGTTTCAATAATATAATAATTAATATATAATTATTTATAATATATCCATATATATAATGCATGCATATATATATAATGCACCATATATGTGTGCATAATTAATTATTTTTGTTAAAATATATTATTTTACAAATATTTTGTTTCAACCTAATAATATAATTTGATATTTTTTTTTTTATTGTTTTTGTAAAAAATAAAAAATAAGATCACGTTTAAAGGAGGACTAGTATCTTGTAAGTTGGAAGGAATAAAAAGTTAGGAATGTCAGTAGCACGATATGCGACCACTATGTCACCACAACGAGTTCAACTTCGAAGGCTCTGTCGGTTTCCACCGCACGTGGCCAACCCCGAACACACAACTCTCTCTCTCCCTCTATCTTTCTCTCTCTCTTTCTCTTTCTATTCGTATCTACTTGTTCAATGTAAACTCAAACTTCTTCCATAGATCAAGGTACTCTGGTGTCTTCTTGGGTTTACAATTGATAGCTCGAAGTATAAATCGGCTCTATGTGTGTGTGTGTGTATGTGTGTGTGTCTGAGTATGAGTTTATAGATGTTTGAGAGAAACAGAAAGAGAAAAAGTATTTCAACTTTGTTTGAACTTTCTTCTTCAATCATTTGTAATCGTTTAAACTGATATTCGTAGTTTTACTTTTTTTTTATTGTCTATTTTATTTTACAAACACAAAGATAGATATGATTTTTTCATCCAATTATTTTCATCAACGATAACTCACCCACTTCATCGCTTTTGTTTTTAAATCGTATACCTTGTTTCTAAAAAAAAAATTATATATGTAATATATATAAATATATACGTGAACAAGATGAGATTAATTAAAAAAAGAAAATGAGAACGGAGATTTATTTTTACACGATTCCGATTATCGTGAACTTTATAATATTATATTACATATTGTATTTACTTAGAACCTGAGTGGGTTTTTAATTATTTTTTTTTTTGTGTGCGATAATATTTAACTTTGCCCTATTAAACGTCTTTAACGTGAAGATGATATAAAAACGTTTATATGAGTTTATTATCACGTACGAGTGAGTGTTAATCCCTTGATGGAAAAATTTTTTCGCACTAACGTCATACATAAGGGACGAGCGTGGGAATATTGTATATATGACGCCCACATAATCAAGATCAAACGAGTCACGATAGGATAGAAGAACATTGTATGGTAGGTTAAAGAAAAAATGACACACATGGAGGAGGTGTCTTTCTTCTCTAGGTTTTTCTTTTACGGACGTTTAACTTCGAGAAGGCTCGAATGGTTCGATTAAAAAAAAAAAAAAAAAGAAAAGAAAAGAAAAAGTCTTCTATGTATCTTTTCTAACGAGATATTATATTAATAAATTAGCTTTGATGTCAACTAAAGCAAAACACGACAAATCATTATCATCATAATCATTATCATGGATGATGTGTTTCTATCCTTTGTAAAAAGTGTTTTATTTTTCTTCTTCTTCTTCTTCTTCTTCTTCTTCTTCTTCTTCTATAAATCGATTATTTTATCTACCTATCATTATCTTGCCAAAGTTTATAACGTCAGTTTTAATTGAATTTAAATAAATGAAAATATGATCATATAATGATGAATAATTTATGAAATTTGAACTAGATCGTTTATAGATAGTAAATTAATCTTAACAAGAGCATGAAATGCATCATTACAAAATGTTTAAATAAATAATGCATATTCAATATTGTAGAATAAAATTAAATGTAAAACTTGTAATCTATCGATTAATAAAATCGAGTCACTGTAAAGATCTATTATTTATCAAACGTTGATTAATAATCCCATATTAATATTATTATAATAAAAATTAACGTATATAATTAAATTCCAATAATATTAGAAAACTTTTACGAGATGATAGTATTAAAAGATAGAAAAACAAAATGAAAGTAATTATTTCTACGAACATAATGAGAAAATATAAATAATGATGAATAATTTATGAAATTTGAACTACATCGTTTATAGATGGTAAATTAATCTTAACAAGAGCATGAAATGCATCATTACAAAATGTTTAAGGAAATAATGCATATTCAATATAGGATTTTAAATCTAACGATCAATAAAATCGTATCAGTGTAAACATCTGTTATTTATCGAACGTCAATTAATAATCCTATTAATATTATTATAATAAAAATTATAGCATATAATTTAATTCCAATAATATATCAAAATCTTTATAAAAGCACAGTACAAGAAAAAAAAGAAAAAAGAAAAACAAGGTTAATGTAATTATTTCATTTGAAATTCATTTGCATCGATTAACTTAGACATCAACAAACATTGACAAATATTATAATAAAATTAACATTAAATGCACGCGTATTTTGCAAAAATTCAAAGTCGATTTTCTCTAAAACAAAGCCTCAAATGAACAAATTGTATTCTATATTTTTGATTTATTTTTTCATGTAGTTTCATCACCCTCTTTTCGCTTGTACCACCAGTTACAGATCACCCTGTATATATATATACATTCTCTTGTTTCATTGGTACGTCTTTTCTGTATTACCCTTTCCCTTTTTTCCACCCTGAACGTAGAAAAAGAATAAGAAGAAGAAGAAGAAGAAGCATCTTGTCCTTTGTCTTGACGATATTATCCGAATCGACTCTCGTTTTTCCAATATCCACTTTTTGGACTGACTCACTCCTCTTCTCTTGTTCTCTCTTTCTTTCTCAGCAAGTTTTCATCTATGGCTCGTCTGTCTCTTCGAGTAGGCCTATCATTCACTCTTTTTATTCCTTTCTATGTACTACTACTGCTACTACTACAACTACAAATACTACTACTATTATATCTTAGCCTTCTAACCTTTTTCCTCTGACCGATCGTCATCTTATCCATCGTTACTAGCTCTTATTCTCCTTTGAGCCATTGATTCCTTTTTCCTATCCTCCTCCTCCTCCTTATCCTTCCACTCATCCTCCTACTCTTCATCCTTTTCGTCTTCGTCCATCTGAACAGCACACTTTATTTTCTCCTTCTTTTTCTTTTTTTCTTCTTCTTTATTCTTATATCCTGTCTGTAGTATTACATTCTTTTATTTCTTCCCTTCTAGTCTCACTGAATTGCGATTTTTCACCTTCACTTCTCCATCCCCTCTACTTTCAACTTCACCTTATTCGTATTTTATTCTTTATCGAAATATACGTCAAAGTTTCCGAATTTTATTATCTTACAATTTTTTTTTTTTAACTTCTTAGTTAAAAAGAATATTAAAAAGATTTAATTTAATGAAGAGATTAATTAGAAGAATAGTATGATTAGTTTTATTAGTTTAATGTGGTCATATTTATTGGTTTATTTTTTGTATAATTTTTGATATTAATTATTGTTCAATGTATTAAACATATCATTTAGTTTGGTAAAATTAAATAGTAAGAAAAACTTTTGTCAACCGATGAATTAAATTAATATTGTGTGTCAATACTAAATATCAAAATTTTGTAATTATATCAGTAAAGATAAGATCCTATTTCATGAAGTATTAAGATAGATGATTGAATTTTATTTTACATATGAAAGTGTTATTATCATTTTCACATGTTCAACACGACAACAAACATGATTTATATTAATAAACCTTGACGTTAAACAAATTCTAAAGAACGTATGAGAAGACTTCATCTTCATCTTCATCATTTCATCAAGAATTTACATAGAAGAAGAAAATATGTAAGAATTTGAAAAAAGAAATGAACAAAATCAGATGAAAAGTAGAAGAAGTGAATGAAATAAATAAATGGATGGGACAGTAAAATAAAATAAAGAAAGAAAAGAAGAATGTAAGAGAAAGAGAAAGATCAAATCGTGAAAAAGAGGAAGTAAAGGAAAAAAAAAAGGGTTCTCCAAATTACGATAGCATGGATAAAAGACAAAAGAAGGAAGGAAGAAACGAACGAAGGAAACGAACGGTTGAACACGACATCTTTCTCTTGATCTTTCTTCTCGTTGGAAGTAGAAACGATCCTTACCGGATGAGATAAATCCTTTAGCGTGGCTTGCTTACTGGGAACCTGGGGCAAACGTCTAGAAAGACGAATTATATATATATATATATATATATATAAAACAGTACAGAGATCTCTTCTTTCAGTTAATCGATCCACCCTTCTAAAGAAGATCCTTTATATCTTTGTTCCTTATAATACCGAAAATGCAGGAGTCTTCTTAAACCACTGCCAGCAAGATTTTCAACTTTGTGATGTAATTAAGTAAAGATATATCCTATACTAATCTTTTTTTAGAATCTTTTTCTAATTTTTCTATTTATCTCTAACTATCTCTCCATCTTCTTTGTTGTATTTCTCTTTGTTTTTCATTTCTTATCAATTTTATTTTTTTTTTTGGAATTTATACTTCTGTTCGTTAAATCCTTTCACATGATTCTTCTTCTTTTCGAAGTTTAAAAAAAAAAAAAAAAGGATGTGTTGGTTTCTTTTCTTTCCCTTTTATGTTTTACAAATACTTTATCTAACAAATCGTTAAATAATATCATCTTTTCAACTGTTATATTATTATAAGGAAGGAAAATTCTCTCGTGTACGATCCAAATGAGCTTTTAGTATTTGCTTTTCGAATTCTCCCCCTTTTTCTCATTCTATTTCTCATTCTATTTCTGTTTCTCTGTTTGTCTACCGACACTATGGCGGCGGCGACAGTCTCGACGCCTTCAAAGAGTCCTTGACGTGGCTCCGTGCTAAATTCCCATCCCCATTCCTTTCCATCCCATACCCCAGTCTCGTACTAGGAATAAAGTTCGAAACAATTAAGAATTAAATCGATATTTCCCTTACTACTACTACTACTACTACTACTACTACTACTATTACTACTACGTCGTATTATAGTCGTCATAGCTTTCAAATGTTCTTTATTTCTTGTCTTTTTTTTTTTATTTTATTTTATTTTCTTTGATTATTATTCCTTTCTTTCAGAATCTTTCTGTAATATCAATCACTGACTAACGTATAAATAATAATAATAATAATAATAATAATAATAATAATAATAATAATAATAATAATAATAATAATAATACGGGAATCGTATTGACGTGTATTGTAAATTGTTAACGTTAAAAAGGTTTCATTTTAAAACTATTCACTTTGACAGCTTTTTCTTTTTCTTCTATTTCTCAACAACCCTATCCCCAACCACCCACAAATCCTCCCACAATCATTTATTATTATTTATTATTCAGAAAAGATTATTCCCATCAATTTTCTCTCTTAAGCTTTCTTCCCTTAGGCAGTCATATTATTCATATAACCAGCTGTATATTTCTTCTATGATAAGACTTTTGTTATATATGTATCTCTATATATTTATTTATTTATTTACGTTTGTGACAGACTGACAACAAAAGCTCGATTTAAAATAGGAAAAACTAGACACTTGCATCGAATGACACAACGTTTTTGTTCTAATCATCACTTTTTTGCTTTTTTTTTCTTTATCTTTCTTTTTATACTTTTTTCTTTTTTTTTTTTTTTATTATAGTATAACACCTGTCCACTGTGTGCTTTTTGTTTATTCTATACCAGGATCGATGCTCGAACGAAATATTCGTTTGTGGTACCTGCCTAGGTGAGTGTTGTTATGCGCAGAGTAAAAGAACAATGTAATCTACCAAAAAAAAACACCCCCTCCCCCCCAAAAAAAGTACGGATAGCAAGGCAAGCTTTTTTTTCCCCCAAACGTGTAACCGCAATTTTTAACCGTAGGAAACAATAGCTTCATCTTTTATTACGTTTTAACCTATTATTTCGGTTTATGGTTTCTTCATACGTACTCTCAACCCCATTCGACCCCCATTTGTAAAGTTATAATAATAAATCGTATGTATTTATCTATTATTGTTTTATATGTATACTAGGGGTGCCCCGCCACGCGTTGCTGTGGGTCACAGTCCGATACACACGTCTTTAAGTCAACGAATTACCTTCTACCGCCATCTGTTACAATAAAAAAAGTATTGAGATTATAAATTGAAATATAAACTATCTTATCTTTCAAGTTGGATGAAACTGCACACAGTGTGCAAAATTTTATTAAAATCGGTTCAGTAGTTTAGGAGTCCATTGCGGACAAACAACGTAACACCTATATATATAAAATTCAAAAAAAAAAAAAATACAAATACAAATGTGGATCTTACGTTAAACATTCTTTAAATAAGAAAAGATTGTATTTTTTTGTTTAATTGTTTCTTCACAAAACGCATCGTTTCCCTTTTGATATTTCGTTATTTGACAATTTTTTTATTCACTGAATCGTACTATCAACGATTTAACGCTTAACGTCTGATACTGGCAGTTCTAAAATTGCATTCAGCTTCGATTGCAATCTATTTTTGTATATCTCTCTCTCTCTCTCTCTCTCCCTCCCGTTCTCTTTTACTCATTCTCTTTTTCTCTATCTCGATTCGTACGTCGAAAGCCGCCTTTGCTTTTTCGTTTTAATCCGAAACGATAGTTTCACACCGAATAAATTCATCGATCACGTAAAGTAAATTTCTATCATTTGTATTTGTTACGTGTAACGTGGTGAAAACATTCGAATTAATGTATAAGTTTAAATTACTAATTCGAATGCATTCCAAATCATCTTATTTTGCATTATTGAACAAATTTATCTTTACAAAAAAAAATAAAAAACAATAAATTAATTATCGATTCGATACTTTCATTCGATATTAAAATACTACGAATATAAGATAAAAGATGTGTGAATAATAATTAGAAATATTTTAAATTACTAATTGAACATTGAAAAAAAAAAAAAAAAGAATTGCAATATTCTCGATGATATTTTTCAATTTATAAAAAAAAAAAAAAAAAAAAAAATTGGGAATGAATTTAAAGAAAGGTTTATTGAACTCGTATTATATTTTACATAGTATTTCGTCATAGCAAATAAATATGCAATGTATGTATATGTATGTGTATACGAATGTAACTCGGTTCTACGTTTACCAGAAAGAGAGAGAGTTACGATTTCTCGTGATATCTCTAATATACACAAAGCCGAATTCTCTCTACCCGATCATTCTCGACAAATTCCAAGCGTAGTTATGGCCGGATGATTTTCGGTTACAACTAGTTCCAATTGGTTTGTTGGTACAAAGGGAAATACATATATACATATATAAAATACGAGAGTATGAGAGTGAATGAGAAAAGGTAAAATCATTATGAAAGATTTGAACATGTTAAAAGAATATTAAATATACAAAATGTTAAAATTAATTAAAGAAAAATGGAGAAAGAAATACAAGCAGATACATACATGCGTACATACATATAAAGAAACAATTCGGTTTAATCAAAGCGATTGCATATTAAGCAGAGGTTTGATTTCACGAAACTACTCTAGAATAATAACGAAGGAGTTGATTAATCGTTGGTTTGATGCTCCAGTAATTAATCCCTTGTGGTCTAATTGAGTTCTGTTGAGGACATCCGTTAGGTCTGTGGTCGATGATAGTTGCATGTAAGCTAGTAGGTAACCCTTTATGCTAAAACTATTCATTAGTAAGTTACCTTTTTCTATTTTTATATATATATGACAATAATAAATGATTAAAAAAGGAAATAAAAAAATTCAAATTCTAAAAGAACCCTCTATAACTTTTAATAATTAATTTTGTATTTAGTTCGATAGCTTATGCAATATTTTTATTTTTATTAACACAATTGTATAATTTAATATTAGGAAAAAAATTTTCTATATAAATATATTATGATTGTGATAGATGAAATAAAAAAACAAAAAAAATAAAAAATAAAAAAATAGAAAAACATAATAAAATTCAATTGGATTCGTTTGTCGTGAGATAAAAAAATAACAAAACAGGAATTGAATCGTTTAGAAAAAAAAATCAATGAGAATCGCGTGGTGATTTGACAGGATTGTTGTTTGAAGGACAAAACCGATTTGGTAATTCGTTGACAGAAAACGAGTGTTAAGGGAATTGATTTAGTTCGCTATTCGACGATAATAGTCAACTTTTGAATGTAATTAGATTTTTTTTTCTTTTTTTTTTTTTTTTTTTTTGTTGACGATAAAAGTTTCGTTCGTGTCGATAAAAATGAAGAGCAAAAAAAAAAAAAAAATAGAAAAAAAAATATCATCCACCCTCGCACGTCGTTCTCTTTACGTTTTTGTCGGATCGAATTATCTAATTGTATTTTCGACAATTAAATTACCCTACTTTATCGTTGAAAATCTCTGTCCCGTCAATTTCTGCATGAATAATAATATCATCATTTCTCTCGAGTGAAGAAAAATGAATTTGAAAGTTTACCTTCCCCAATCTTCCCTTCCTCACCTCTCCTTCCTTCCTTCCTTCCTTCCTTCCTTCCTTCCTTCCTCATCCCCACGTATTTTCACCATTTTCTTATCTTCTTATTCTTCTTCATCTTCATTTTCAAATATTATTTTAAAATATTATATTATCGATTTAAAGCGCTAGCCAAACCAAGGTAAAAAGAAACAAAGATTTCTCATTCTACAAATCTTTTCTTTCATTTCCTGTCGCGATTAAAGAAAAGACGAATGATAAGAAAACGAAAACGTAAAATGAGTGAGAAGGAGTGAGAAAGAGAGAGATAGAGAGAGAGTGTGTGTGTGTATTTGTGTGCCAGATTGTGGTTCAATTTGTCCCTCTTTCTTTTTCTTTTTTTTTTTATTATGCACCTCTTCAAAGGTACCGTGCAATCTCGTGAAAAACTCAAAATGAAACTTAGTAGATTTTTCTTCTTCTTCTTTTTCTTCTTCTTCTTCTTCTTCTTTTTCCAGTATTAGAATCCACGAATGAAGGGGAAGCATTTTCATTAACGCCCAGGCATTGTGTATTCTCCATTTTGTCTTTTACTTACTTTTTTTCTTCCTTTCAATCTTTTTGATTTCTTTTTAATACCTTACGAATTAAATTTTCTATTTTTCTTAACATAGTTGCACTTTCTTTTAAGAATTGTTTCTGTTTAAAAAAAAAAATAAATAAAATAATATTAGCTTTTAGTTTGATCAAAATGACATTAAGAAATTTTATTAAACATTTTAAATTAAATTCGTTGGAACAATAATTCACCTTTCCCCTTCCTCCCAAAGCTTACACAATTACAATTATATAATATTTATTATAAATAAATTTTCATATAACTTTAATCAAAATCAATGAAATAAATTCGTACATAGAAAAAAGTGTGACACATTTATAGAAAAAGATTGAAAATAGGAGAAAATAGGGAACTGGGAGGGGGGGGGGAGGAAAGGAAGAAAGACGATGCAGAGAAGATGCAATGCAACGGTGCAACGAGAAATAGATTTGAAATTGGAGTGGGCCATTTTAATTTCTAATAGTTTGATCTAGGATTGGGGGTGGGGGAATTAAATAGGTCAGTTGTGAGAAATCGCATAAAGATCGTATGCGATATAGATGGTTATGGTCAAATACAAACGAATAGTGGTCGTTTCTCGTATGAACTAGTCGTGAAAGAGAGTGAATAAAAGAGAGAGAGAGAGAGAGAGAGAGAGAGAGAGAGAGAGAGAGATTGATGCTATATAACACGGC
This sequence comes from Polistes dominula, assembly GCF_049000335.1. NCBI lineage: Eukaryota > Metazoa > Arthropoda > Insecta > Hymenoptera > Vespidae > Polistes > Polistes dominula. The sequence continues at coordinate 1,612,755 of NW_028301150.1, forward strand.
CCAGGGCATAATAATATACGCGTGTACGTCTTGCTTTGTAATCGTGACCAATACACATTCAACGAGAATAATTATGTGCTCACGGTCTATTCAAATATGCTTGTTACGTTCTATCTCCGGTAAATACATGATGGACCTAATCAGACCGTATAGAAACACGACAGTGGGGAACGTTATAATCATACTATCCCTCATTCATTTACTCTCTCTCTCTCTCTCTCTCTCTCTCTCTCTCTGTCTCACTTTCTTATACACACACTCATTCACTTTCTTTCTTTCTCTTCGTACTGGTTTCTTTTTTATTCGACGTTATTCGATACATGCCACGCATCTTAACCCTTTGAATACGTTTGACTGAACACTTTCAACTAAAATGTTTTGTAAGAAAGGGAATAATTGATTATTAACCAAATTCTCTAATAATAAATTATATTTATTAATTAATGTTTTGTTTATGAATATAATTTAATTAAATATTATATTATTTTATATTAATATTAAGTAAATTAGTAGATGTATCGAACGACTACGCTAGTAATTTTTACCAAACGTATATATACGTTCATAGAACTCTAAGGATTATTTATAATTAAAAAAAAAGTTTTCTTTTCAAATCTGTATATATATATATATATATATATATATATATATATATATATATAATAAAAGATTATTTTAATAAGATATTTTATTATTTTCTTTTTTCTTCCTTTTTAAAACCATGCACTCAAGATCTGAAAAGGAACAACAAGAAAAAGAACATTTCTATGACTCGAATAAGAAAATTGTGAAAAAAATAAAAAATATGTCTAAAAGACAAATCTTGATATCTCGAGTATAGAAAAATAATTCTTTACTTTTTCTATAAGAGAGAGAGAGAGAGAGAGAGAGAAAGAAGGAAATAAAAAAGTACACACTCATTTAGAAAATTTAAGTAAAGATTTCCTTTTCTAGTAATAAAAGACCTATCCCATCCCACCTGTCCCCTCCTACCCTCAAGGTTCAATATATAATTCAAACAGGAATCCTCGAAAACCTTATCGAAAATGTCGAATAAGAAAAACCAAAAAAAAAAAAAGAAAACACGAAGTAAAGTAGGAGGAGGGGGAAAGGGAGGAAGATGTTTCGTAGTGGAAAGCACGCTCGATCATAAAATACAGCTTCGTTCAATGAATAAGAGAAAGAGAAAGAGAGAGAGAGAGAAGGAAAAGGAAGATAGAAAAAGTTGGGGTAGAAAATAAAAAAGATAGAAAGAGAGAAAAAAACTTATCGTGCCTTTCTCTCTCTCTCTCTCTTTTTCTCTCTCTTTCGTTTTCTCGTTAATCTTCGAAAAACGACGCGTTTTCCTGCCATGATTTATCGTTACCTCTACTCTCTCTCTCTTTCTCTCTCTCTCTCTCTTTCTCTCTTTCACTCGCGTTTCTTTTTCCCTTTTTGTAAATGGCAATAAGATCTTTCGCAGTCTTCCTCGTCCCTTAGCCCTCTCTTCCCTATCACCCTTCGTCGTTCTACTATTCGAATCAGCCAGGATCGAAACTTTTATCTTCTTTGATTTTTTATCTCTTTCTCTCTCTCTCTCTCTCTCGTCCTTTTTTTTCTTCCTTTTCCTTTTCCCGTTAATATCGAGAATCGAGGAGGTTGGGTAAGGAAGGGAGGAACGGGGGTAAGCGGGAAGGAAACGTTCGTACCTTTCTCTCGCGATTTCTATTCTTCTCGATCTATTATTATTATTATTTTTTTTTTCTTCTTCTTCTTCTTCTTTTCCGTTCATTTCTTTTCTATTTCTTTTTTCTTTTCGCAGGTGTTCGCACGTTTTGCTCGCATTTCTTCTTCTTCCAATCGAAAAACTTCACGGCATTTCTGTTCTTTTCTTCTCTTATGCACGTGCGGTTTTGTTTGAACTCGCATCGCATAACCCATGTCTCTTTCACATGCGTGTGCACTTGATAAACATGTATATACGTATGTACACATGTGTGTATGTTTCTTATTCGTTCATTTATTCGTTTTCGCAAAACGAACAGCAACCACGGTAAAAGTAGACGATAAATGAAGAACAGAACTGCTAGTCAAGCTACTACTACCGTCGAGCATATACGAGATGCCAAGATGCATCAGAAAGAGAAAGAAAAAAAAGAAGAGAGAGAGAGAGAGAGAGAAGAGATATGGGGAAAGAGGTGGATGAAGCTACGGGAACACAAGTGGAGAACGACAATGGAAACGGGGTGTATAGCGATAGGGGGTGAGATTCAATTATGCACTCGCATGCACTCCTGGCTTTCCGCTTGCTCGGATAGTCAATTTGTTGCAGCTCGAACTCGAAAGATTAAATCGATCGAAGTTGAAAAAGTCAGCGTGTTACGTGAGAGAGTGTACGAGAAAGAGAGAGAGAGAGAAAAAGAGCGAGAGAGAAAGAAACCACAGATTTTACCTTCCCATCCTCCTTCCTTCTTTCCTTCCTTTATCTTACTCATTTCACATATGTGTGAGTATGTGTGCATGTATGTTTATCTTGAAATTCAATGCTTAATTCGACTCGATTTCGCTTTCCAGATGGCAATTTGGAGAATGGTGTGTGAAAGATGGTCATGTTCATGGGGTTGGGGTTCGGAAGAAATGGGAACATTCGATTTTAAGTGTGAATCTTTGTGTTGGATGAAATTCACTTGTTGTGAGTGTATATATATATATGTTTTTGTGTACGTGAAAATTTCCCATACAATGTATATATATGTTATATAGTTTTGAATTTAATTCGTTTTAGTATACCAACCTCTCTTAGCTTTTTCCTTTATAGAATTTTTTTCTCCACTTCTTTTACATTTCACATTTGCTTACTACCATTCGCAAATTTTTGTGTTATCGTAATATCTATTAGTGAAAGAAAGAAATAGAAATAGAAAGAAAGAGATAGAGAGATTGTTTGTAAATGGAAACGTTAGTTATAAATAAAGAATTAAACTTTAGTATGGCAATACTTCTATTTAAAATTTTGTTTCTTTTATTTGTATTTACGTTTCTGTATTTTTGTTAGCATTTTTTAATTCTCGAAATACTCTAATTTTAAAATAATAATAATAATAATAATAGGTTAGAACACTTCAATCAAGTAGTATATATGTACAGTTAGTGTAGAAAATATTCGTACATCGATCAATTTAAAAACAAAATATTGTGATATTCTAATGTATTAACTAATTTTTTTATAAACAATAAATTTGTAAATATTCTTGAGAATTTCTATAATAAAAATAATAATTTTTTTTTTTTGAATTAATAAAAAAATTGCAATGGAAACATACGAGCAATAAAGTAGATATTCGATGTTTCAAACATACGTGTTCAATTTTTCTATCAACTATTTCATTTTATACTATCTACTATCTATTATATACTCTACTACTAAATTACATTATCTAATTATATTCTATCTACTTATATACTATCTTTTACACTATCCACGATTTAATTTTAATGACGTACCACCATCCATTTGTTAGAACTCTACCTTTTCTTTACTCTTATTCTAAAATATAAATTGAAAATTGAATTTAAGTAAACGTCAGAAACATCTAACGTATCGTAAGTAAAAGGGGGTGTGTTTCTTGTGTGTGTGTGTGTGTGTGTGTGTGTGTTTTCTTTTCTTATTTTTCTATAAATAAATTTCCTTTGCTAGATCGTATAAATCTTTTACTTGGTATAAAGGATTCAATTGTTTCTGGTAAAGTCGATTGCCAGACAGCAACGAACCAACCAACAAACCAATGGTATCCAAAAGCACGCAAAGTATTTAGAAATCTATGTCAGTTCACATCTATAAAATATATATTTATACACATACATATATAGAATATATTTGAGAAACAGGTCGAACTACGAAAATAGTTCTAAGCGATTTAGGTTACGTTTAGTGTCGCGAAGAATGAACAAAAAAAAAAATATTCTTACCAGACCCCCACCCACCACCACCACCACCACCACCTAGCCTCCCATCACTGGTACGAGAGAATAATGGTTGCGTCTTACAGCGTGTGAGATAGAAATTTTTCTTGTTTCTCCAATTTGTTTCTTTGTTTTTTTTTTTTTTCATTCTTTCTTTTTTAAAGGAATAGAAAAATATAAAGAGGGGGGGGTAAAGGGTGCGCGATTAGAAGAAAAACTCATCTTCCTTCTTCGTAAAAAGTGTATCAAGCCTTTCTTTCTGTAATCTTCGTCGTCGTGGAAAACACGAGAAAAGTCTAACCATGCGATTTAGAAAAGAAGGATGAATATTATACAACGTTATACATATTCTTTCTTTCTCTCTCTATCTCTATCTCTATCTCTATCTCTATCTCTTTTGATTTTACTCTTCCTTTTTTCTATCATCGAACTTTTCTTTCGGTGTCGAAAGACATTTTCGCACGAATTCACATAGTCCCTTTTGTAAGAATAAAATCTCTAAGTACCAACACACAACGTTTGTATATTTTCTTTACCTACGTTGTTTCCAACCTTCCCTTTCCCTTCGCATTTACCCAACCCCCTCCCCACACACCCTTCTTCCTCTTGGAAAATAATATCTCTTTCATTCGCAAACGCATTCCTTTTTCGATGATGATACATAAAGACGAACGAAGAAAAACTTCTTCGTCTGATTTTTATTTTGTATCCCCTTTTTCTACCCCTCTCTAACCCCTTTTATTTACCCCCACCCCCCCCACCTCCTCTTTTTCCTTCTCTTTACGAAAAAAAAAGAAAAAACTGGAATAATCAAGGATAAACTGAAAAACATAAAAATAGGTGACGGGGTGCTGAGAAAAAAAGAAGAAAAAAGAATCAACGGTCGTATCGATTTTCAAAAAGGGGGGAGGGGGTATCACTTTACATGAAATATCGTCTTCCTTGTCTAGCTATCATTCATCCATTTTCATTAGTACTATGCCTTGTGAGAAAAATGATCGCTTATTCTTCTTCTTCTTCTTCTTTTTCTTTTCTACCATTTTATTTCCTCGCTTTTTGAATGAAAAAAAAAAAAAGAAAAGAAAAAAAACATAGTAGAAAAAATGTGAAAAAGAGAAAGAGTGGAAAATACACTGAAGGGTGGGTGGATAATTGGAAGAAGAAAATGCGAGATACAACGGAAATAGAATAATAATAGAAATAATCATAATGTAATACGAAAAAAAGAAATAAATATAAAAAAAAAGAAAAGAAAATTAATGAATAAATGCTTACAAAAATATCGTATTCCCCAGTAGCAACATTATTCCCTGACACAACGTCCGTTCGTTCTTTCGTTAAACTCGTTAAACACTCCCTTTCCACCTCCTCCTCCTCCTCCTCCTCTTTCTCCTCCTCCTCTTTCTCCTTCTCCTTCTACTCTTCTTCTTTCTCTTCATCCCTTATTTTATATTCACAGTTTTACCGTTTCTGGTCCGTATCTCTCTGTTTTCTTTTTTATTTAACAATATTACGTTACCAACGAAATGTTTAGTCATACTTTATTTTTGTCTTTCCGTTTCATCAAGTATTTCAATTAACAACTCAATTAATTATGAATTTGTTAATGCTTGTTTCATTTTTCTTTTTTTCTTTTTTTTTTTTTTGCTAAATGTTTTTTGTTTCAATTAAAAGAAGGAAGTAAAAATATTTTAGGTGTGTTATTTCGTTTCAATTAGGATTTAACGATTCATTAAGGGTGTGGTATAATTTAAATTCTCTTGTTGATTTATCTGATAAAAGAAAAATTATATATTAAATGTATTTATATATTTATATATAAATTATATGTATAATTTAGTATGTATAATAATATTAATAATATTAATTATAATATACTATTATATATTATATATTATATACTAATATAATCGTAATAACAATATATATATATATAAGTAATAATTATTATAATAATTAATATAATACTAAACTAAAATAAAAAATTGTAATAATAAAATATAATAAAAAAATATTTATTACTTATATATTATAATTATATATAATAGTATATAATAGTATATAATTTATATACTATTATAATAATAATTTATAAATAAATTATATACAATTATATTATACTATAATATTATAATTGTAATGAAAGTATCTTAATTATAATTATAATATTTTAGTAAATATAAAATATTATAATATTTAGTTTTGTTAGTTTATTATGGTAAATATATATATATATATATATATATATATATATATATATATATATATATATATATATATATGATAAATAAAGTAAACTTGTAAAAACATTGGAAATAGAAATGGAAACTTTAATGGGGTTTACGAAAAGGTAAATTCTTTTAATATTTTTTAAAGAAAATAAAATGTTGTCAACGTACATTTTTTTTTTTATTATATTTCAAACATTTACCTCACTTGCATTTAATAAATAAAAAATTTTGTAAGATTTGATCATTTGATTATTTTACTTTTGTCAATCAATTTTTTTCATCTTCTTTTAACACAAATGCAAGACGCTGAATGAGAAACGTTGAATGACCGTAGCCAACCCTTTTGAGAGGATTTACGCACGTACTTTTTCCTTTGCACTAAACGACTAACCTTTTTTTTTTTTTTCGAGATTTCTCTGAATTTTCTGTGCTTTTCAATCTCTCTTTTTCTCATTCTCTCTTTCTGTCCTTTCTCTTCTTCGTTTTTTACTCTTTTAAATTTCTCATAGTTTTCTTTTTTTCTTCTTTTTATTTGCCCTTTTTTTCTTCAGTTACCTTTATTTTTTTTTTTTCGTTTAGTAAATATAGCATTTAGGATAATTGCGGTGATTTTCTCATTATAAAGTTTTCTTAAAAAACGCCTTCAAAAAAAAAAAAAAGAAAAAGGGAGGGTTCAACTGAAAATGTTCAAGTTAACTTTATGCAATCATATTTTAACGCCGAATTATAATGACTCTGTTACCTTAGACTTCAATTTTTCATTCCTTATTCTTCTTTATTTTAACGTTGTCAAAAGGAATAATAAAAATGTGAAAATATATATTTTTACATAGTCGAATAAATTTGCGACGTGATCTTGGAATGGGATTTAAGATGAAAGTGAGAATAAAAGAGATAAAAACAGTGAGAAAGAAGAATCTTTTTAAGAGCTCAGAAGAAAAAAAGGGACTAGGAAAAGTTGGTACAAATGCAAAATATTTTCTATGCTTGAACTAACCTGAGTAAAAAGAAAAAGGAAACAAAAAAAAAGAAGAAAAATAAAATGAGAGGAAGATAAGAGAAGACAAGTAAGAAAATATTTTTTGTTTCATTTTTTTTTTAATCATTTTGTCCTCGTTTAATAAACGAAATTGACGAAAGGTGGAAGGAAAAAGAGAAATATTTCGAAATTATCGACAAAAAAAAAGAAAAGAATACAGAAACGAGAGGAAGATACAAAAAAGAAAAATTCAAAAAGTTCAAAAAAAGAAAAAAAAACATGGAATATAAAATGTGTGAAAATTTTCACGAGAAGAATGGATTTTTAAACAAACGTAAAGCAAAAATGTCGTCGTCTGGAAAGAAAAAAAAAAAAAAAATAAAAATAAAAAGGGGAAGAATGAAAGCATAGTCAGACGATAAGGTTTAACACAAAGCTTCGTTGAAAAAAGAAAAGAAAGAGAAGAATAGAAAAGAAAAAGAAGTTAAGTTAGTTGTTGTTAAGTTAAGTTGCGATCGGTGTGTATAAAAAGGAAATGGGGGGATAGAACTTCCTTCCACCACCACCACCACCACCATCACCACGCACACTTCTCATTCGAACCTTTAACCGCGATTTAAAAGCTAATGGGCGTCGATAACTTTTGTTAGTTCGGGTCGATTAGTTGAGAGTTAGAAAAAAAAAATAAAAATAAAATAAAATAAAAAGGAAGCTGCACGGATGATCAATCTTGATCGATGAGATGAGAAGAGGGTTTTGTGTAAAGGGCAAATTTAACTTTTTAAAATATCTTTTTCGAATTGATATTTTTCCATACTTCGTTTTGCAAAGATTCAACGATATCAAAAAAAATAAAAAATAAAAAAAAAAGCTGACAAATAAAATTATGACCTTGATAAATATCGAACCCCCCCCCCCCCCAAAAAACCAAGAAATTCAATTTGAACGAAGGGGTGTCAAACCTTGTGTGTGTCGTGGGGTTTATTTAACGGAACAATTAACTAACCGTTCGTTGAAGCCTATGGGGGGGGGGTGTATATGTGTGCGAGTGTGTGTGTGTCTGTGAGTCCTTGTCGTAGTCGATGGCATTAGTGTCGTCAACGTCGTCGAATGAAGCGACACGTACGTCAATTATAATTTATTCGACGAATAAAAGAGACCTCCTCGCCAAACCAACCAACCCCCAATACTCTCTCATCCATCGTACCACCCCCACCCCCTCCCCATTGGAAGATCGAAATGGCTTTAGCTTCATCGTCACTAATGAAATTCAATCGAGGTTGAATAATACTAACGACAGTTTAATCGTGAACCGATCGTTCGATCTTCTAAAATTGCCAATCGATGCATCTCCCTCGACAATAATCGAACAAAAATCATCTAAAGATGATAACGAGAGAATGAGATAATGAGTGAATAAGAGAGAGAAAGAGAGAGGGTGAATATAAAAGAGTATTGTTATCTCGATCAGTTTGTATAAAAAGATCAAAAAAAAAAAAATAAATAAATAAATGTTTCAAAATCAAAACACATCGCTCGATTAGATTTCATTGATTTCATTCGAACAAAATTGTTCATCACGCATTTTAATCTTCATCTATAACGAATTCTAATTCTTTTTTTTTTTCTTCTCTTTTTAAGTTGAATTTTAAGACGATGACGACCACATAAACGAACTATTCCATTAAAACCTCCTTTTTTTTTTTTTTTACCCCGAAAACCATCTTCCGTTCGATTGCATTTTAATCTCGACGTATCACCGAACAAGAAAGAATGAGAGTGAGAGTGAGTGAGAGAGAGAGAGAGAGAGAGAGAGAGAATGAATGAGGGGGTGAGTGGGTGTTTTAGGGAAAAGTTTGCTTCTTTTTTTGCAAATAAAATCTACCATAGATATTCGTCCCTGTTCTTTTTTTTTTTTTATTATTCCTTTAGGAAAGCACCTATCGAGATTTTTTTCTCTCGTTTCAGTAAGAGAGAGAGAGAGAGAGAGAGGGGTAAGCAAATATGCTTAAAAAATAACGAGTATCACGGTTGAACGAGAAAGACGGGACACACGTATACGGTAAAAACACGTTCGTTCGTTCGTTCGTTCAAGCGTGAAAGCTTTTGAATGCGCATGACGTCATCTTAATGAAAAGATTAGTTTTACGAAAATGAATTGGGATGATGATGCATGAAAAAGTGTAAGGGGAATATATTAAAAAAAAAAAAAGAAAAAGTAAATTGTAAACGAGTTTTTATTCGCTCGTTCGCATCGAATAATCCGATAATAATAATTTGTTTTTGTTCATCAATAAATAATAATAATAATAATAATTATTATTATTATTATAATAATAATAAAAATAATACATCGAAATTATATTTTAACATGAATTGTTTCGATATTTGAATCCAATTTAATCGACAAAAATGTCTATCTCGATGAAAAATAAGAAATATATATAATTACATTTTGTTTCTATTTCTGTTAAGTAATGTTTCAATTATTATTTCAATAGGTTTCACCTTTATCTATCTCTGTGTGTGTGTGTGTGTTTTTTTTTTAGTTCTCTATTTTCTTATCATTTTGTTCTTCTCATTAGCCATTGGTGCCATTGGGTTAATTTTCCTCTTTCTTTCTTTCTGTTTTTTATTTTTTTTTTCCTTAACTCAATTTGGAATTCACAGAAATGACTTCTTCTTCTTCTTCTTCTTCTTATTCGTACAAATGTTATTAACGTTATTTCAAAATCACCAAGGCCATCGTGCAATTACATGAGTGGCCGCGTAAAGACAAGGAGGTAAAGGTGGAGGTGGAGAAGACCAAACCAGTAATAGAACGATTGCGTAAGTGCACTTTGTCATAGTAAATTTCTTTTTAACCAATGATGATGATTATGATGATTATGATGATGATAACATGAATTTGTGATCACGCGAATTCCACGAAAGCTTACAATTAAACTAGTTTTATCGTGTTTTAGAAAAAAAAAGAAAAAACAGACTATTTTATTTAAAACATGACTCGGATACTTTGTCATTTACTTTCGTAAAATTACTAGACATTAGAAAATCAATAGAAATTGGTCTCTAATTACTTGTATTAATTGGATTACACAATTAATTATTTATTTAAATGATAAGAAGAAGATTTTTAGAAGGTTTCTCTTTTTTATTTAAAAATATTTTATTTAATTGATTATGCGAAATTATTGTTGAGATATTTTGGTAATTTTTTTGTTTAATAAACAGTAAAGTAAAAAAAAAAAAAATAATTTTAAGGAAAAGAAAGAGAGAGAGAGAGAGAGAGAGAGAGAGAAAAAAAATAGAAAAAGAGAAAGAAGGAAAGAAAAGAAAAGGAAGGAAATGAATAGAAAGAAAAAACGCGTACGAGTCCGGTACATAGGAACCGGACGAACTGTAACAAATGGGCGGGTTCGTTTGATTTAACTTTAATTTACCGCAGTACGCTGTCGTTGGTCAAACGATGAAAAAGTCGTCGAGAGAATGGTTCCGTTAGAACCATTAGAGCCAAACTCAACGGGACAACTGTAATTCGAGTGAACTTTTCACTCGGACATTTTGTTGTTTTTTCTTCTTTCTCTTTCTCTCTTTTTCTCATCTCTGCTTGGTAAAACAAGTCGTTCATTTTTTTTTTATTTTATTTTTTCTTTTTTTTTTTTCTATAACAAATTTATCGAAAGAATATTACATAAAATTGTAAGAAAAGTTTTTGGATTCTAAACAACAACTTCCTATATATATATATATATATATTATTTATAATATATAATATAATTATAATACATATATTTAATATTAAAAATATATAATATTTTTTTTTAATCTATATTTATATATTATTTAATATTTATTTTATTATTTTATAATTATATATTATTTATATATGTAATTTTTAATTTTCAATTTAAATTTATATATAATATATATTTAAATTAAATATATATATATAATGTAATATTAAATTAAATAATATAATAATAATAATAATAATAATAATATATATAAATAAATAAAAATATGAAAATAAAATATATATATATATATAATATAAAATAAATATAAATTGACAAATAATTTGCAAAATAATATTTTTCAAATATTTATTTCAAGCGAGAAATATTTGTTAACTATTAACAACACTCTATGAAAACAAAAAACACACACACACACACCTATGCACATATACGTACTGACAGATAGATAGATAGAAATGAGTAACGAAAAATAAATAAAATAGTTACTCTATCTGGTTCACCGAGATATTTGGAAACAAACGAAAAACGAGAAATACTTTCGCGGTTCTATAAATCAACCCCGTTCGATCCACCCATCTCTGTCTGTCCACGTCAACCCCGATTTTTCTCTATTTCTCTCTCTCTCTCTCTCTCTCTTTCTTCTTTTTTCTTTCTTTCTTTCTCGCGGAGAAACGAGCAAATTAATCCGACCATCGATCTACTTTTTTTCTTTCTATTTTCTCTCACCCTTTAGCATCTACTTTCTTTTTTTTTCTTTTCATCTTTTCATCTTTCTTATTTTAATTCAATCTAATAATTTGCCCTCTTCTTTCAGTCACCCAACCAACACCAACACTACCATCACTACCACCCCTTCATCTTTAATTTTTTTATTTTTTATTTTTCCTTCAGTTCCTTTGTTATATCATTAATATTAAAAGATGGTAGGATTTATTTTTCATTTAGTGCTGACCTATTTAAAATAGTTTATTTAAAAAGATTAATAATTATTTTAGTTTTTTTTTTATTTTTCGTTGAAGAAATTTTTCGACGAATTTTTCGGGATGCAACAACGTTTTTATAAAAAGTATACTCCGTGCAGAAAGGTTATCTTTACTCGAAGAAAATAGCACACAGTGTTTTATTCATTTCATATATATATATATATATGTATATAATATGTTCTATGTAAATATATTTGAACAATCTGAAAATAACTTTGACGCAAAATGTAGTAGTAGTTCATTATATACCGGAAGATTCCACGAATATCGAAGAGATCTAACAAAAATATGCCAATGGATTTAATACGAGTTAGAAGACAAGTCCGCGAGGCATTTTAAAATTACTAAACTAGAAATATTTTTCAACATACTTTTAACGTTTCAAAGATAATTCCGTTTTTTTTTTTTTTCTTTACTCGATAAAAATAATAAAGAAAGATAAAAATATATTTTTTAGCTATTTTATAATTGTAAAACTATTTTAATATTGTAAGATACGACAGGAATATTATATTATTTTCTTTTTTATTAAAAATCTTAATATATATAAATTACGTGTCACGTTGTTTGTCCGCAATGGACTCCTCAACAACTAAACTGATTTTAATCAAATTTTACACACAGTGTGCAGTTTCATCCAACTTGAAAGATAGGATAGTTTATATCTCAATTTATAATCGGTATAAGGTAATTCGTTGACTTAAAGACGTGTCTATCGGACTGATTGTGAACCACAGCAACGCGTGGCGGGGCATCCCTAGTATATTACATATTACAAAAATTATTAATTATAATATTAATTATATAATTATATTTAAATATATGATATAATATTAATTATATAATTTTATATAAATATATAATATATTATAAATTAATTATATATTATTATATATAATTAATTATTAAATATATAATATATTACCACCAAATTTATAATGTGTGTAGTAATGTAAATTATTTTATAAATATACTTTATATTTTTAATTAAAATATATCAAATTGTTGAAAATACTCTTTAATTTCCTATTCGTAACGAATTTCAATAGTACGAATTGATTTATCAAGATAAAACCTTTCTGTTTCATTTGCCCCTTTTCCAATGAGAATCGTGATGGCACAATCTGTGTCAAGATAAATCACTTAGTTAATTTAGTTTGTTTTTTTATTTTATTCCTTTTTTTTTTTTTTTTTTTTGTTTAAACCAAATATACGCGATGTATTATTTCGTTCTCGAAAATTTTCCCGAGTAAAAACGGATAATTATCAGCCGAGGAATCCTTTTCAATTTTGTTTTTGCGATTTTGCGGTTCATTAACGTAGAAACAAATTGAATGGTTAATAAAAAAAAAAAAAAGAAGAAGAAGAGTACGTTCTAAACGAAATATCAACAATAATAACAATAATAATAATAATAATAATAATAATAATCTGTATAGTACCAAGAATTATACCAGTTACAGAAATCTGAACAAATGTAAAATAAAATAAATATAAATAAATGAAACTATTCATGTAACAGATACAAAAACTTTTTATCAAAAAAAAAAAAAAAAAAAAAAAAGGAATGAACATTCAATGGTTTACCAGTTAGATCATGATTCAGTTATACTGAAAACAACGAAGATAATTGAAAAACTTTTACAAAGGTAGAACAAAGATATGATTTTAGTGCAACTTGTGTCATTCGTGGACACAACGATTATAAAAATAAAACAAAAAACGAAATAAGATATTTGTTACTAATTTTAGATGAACAAATTAAACGATTGTTCTTAATAATAAAATAAAATAATTAGAAAAAAATATGTATATGTAATTTTCTTGTAGATCCTTGCTTATGCAAGGATCGTTCGAACGTAACCAAATTATCCCGAGTTAAACGGAATTGAACAACAACGTTGGAATTGTCGTAGCATGGGGTTATTTCCTGTCCTGGTTCTCTACTTCCGTGTACCGCGTTAACATCCGAATCCGGTTCCGTTTATCATTTCCGTTGTTAATACCCGGTAAAAGTTGTAGTTGTCTACTATAAAAGAAGGTAGGGGGTGGTTTTCTTCGTTTCTTCTTGAAACAACGAAACAAGAATACGAATAAAAATTGCAAGAAGGATTGAAAATTCAATTTAACTTTTTCTATCATTTTACTTTACTTTTATATTCGAACTTATCAATAATACATTTAAGAAAAGTATTGTATAATAAAATGATAAAAAAATTATTTTAATAAAATTGAAAATATAAATTTATGTTTTATTTCACAAACGAAACTAAACGAATAAAAATAAAAATAAAATCAAATCAAATAAAAGAAAAAAAAAGAGAGAGAGAGAGAGAGAGACAAAAATTTATGAAATACAGGCGTTAATCAAAACTCTACGGTTTTCCATGAATTCATAAAAAAAAAAAAACCAAAAAATACAAAAAAAGAAAAATGCAGAAAGAGAGAAGAAGAAGAAGAAATTTAGTTTTGCTTGCATTTACGAGAACCGTACGTTGCAGTGGGTTATTTCGAGACTAGAATGATACACTTCCGTGTGTTACTTTTTTCCTCCCTATTTTTTTTTCTCTTCTTTTTTTTTTTTTCATTCGCTAGTTAAGTCAAACGTCAACTCTCGAAATGAAAAATTAAACTTCCCCCCGTCTTTGAAGGGGAAACTTTTCCCAGAGAGTCGTTTATGAGAGCTGCATTCAGTCGGAAAGAAGAAGAGGGTTTAACGAGGTGATCGTAAGAAAGAAGAACCCTGGGGTCGTGAGTGCAAAGATATAAAGAGAAAAAGATATATATATATATATATATATAGAGAGAGAGAGAGAGAGAAAAGAAAAGAGAGAGAGAAAGAGAGAGAAAGAGAATCAAAAGTCAAGATGAGAGTAAACGAAGGAGTTGGGTACATCGTCCGTGTGATTCATTCTCTCTCACTTCATTTCCTTTTTCATCTCTTTCTCTTTCATTTTTATTTTAACTCGTAACCCTCTTTTTTTTTTACAGCTTTCATCGAATTCGTTGACCATATGGTTTTTTATGATACTTTATTACTTTTACACAATATTATACACCACACAAGCCCACTCTATTTCGCACTTTTCAGCATCCAACGTATCATATGAAATATTAAATATAAGATCTTATTTATATCGTAGAATCTTCTTGAACTTTTGCAAATGTAAATTGCAACGTAGCGTATATATCATACGTAATAGAAAGTAGAAAAAGAAATTTTTACGAATTATACGAGAAATGGAAGAAAAAGAAGAAGAAGGAAGAAGAAGATATTAAATTTGATTCCCAAGCGAACTATATGCATAAGAATGAATGAATATTATATACATAACACTCTCCAGTGGAATATACAGTGTTACGTTATATAAAAGAGAAAATCGCGTCTGTCCCTTTTCTATTTTTTTCTTTTTTTTTTGTAATAGCGAATAGCATTGGTAAAATCATGCGGTGAGTGTTGAACGAGTGTGTGGAGAAACGTTTCATTATACTTGCATCCTATGACAACGTAGAATATAGACGACTGCACAGATACAAATACAGACACACAGACACGTTTTACACACAGATATATGTAATCTCGTATGACGCAAATATACATAGGACGACCTGGATGTTATCCTCAGGAGGTTCTTCGACGTCACCTTTCGTCGTTATTATGCGCATCCGTATGCACACGCGGTAACCGAGCGTTAGATCGTCTCTACTCGTGTCTACTTCTACGTGGTGGCATCTCTTAGCCAATTCCTTCGACGAATATGAACGAATATGAGTAAGGATAGCAAAAAAAAAAAAAAAAAGAAAACCACACGTCGTCTTTTTCTTATTTGTTAAAAGCACGATTCGTATTCCCCAAGATACCTCATATGTGTAATCAATTTTCAAATAATATATGAATTTATACAATGATTTTATTTGTTAATCATTCTATCGTCAAATATCTCGATTCGTAGATATTTTATATATAAAGATAAATTTTCATTGATACAATACGTGATTAAAGGATTATTAATTAATTTGAAAACGTATATAATATTTCTCATTTGTGTTGATTTAATCGATCTCAATAAGTTCGATTAATAATAATCAAAGATTATAAATTGCAATTATTTAAATGTACTATGAATAGTCTTTTTTTTCGACATCAAGATGAATATCTTACAGGAATAGTTTTTGATTATTTAAAAGTTAATTGATGGGTATTCACCCATTCCACTTTCGAACGTTTAAATAATTGAAAGGAAATAAATTCGTTGGTAATAAAGAATCACGAAAATCAAAGATACTCTTCTTCTTCTTCTTCTTCTTTTATTTCTTTTTTTATCTTGTAATCATATTGACTGCAGATCTAAGATCACGACCTATCCGTATTTCATTCGAGTCACCAAAAGACGTTTCACCGATTTGAAAGGACAACGTTATACGCTAAGCCGAGTGGCCATTCAGAATTTACATCTCTCGTGGTAAGATTTACCTGGCCGAACGCCAAAAAGCGTCTATTTTTGTTCAAGCCAAGAGACAAATAGACCGTTCCATTTGAATTTCTTACCGATGGTCTCACAATTCCAATAAGAAATATTACCATCAAACTACTGATACAAAATTTCATCTCAAATCTTATCAATCTATCTGATTTTAAATAAACTTTTCACGATAATAAGTATCTCTCTTTAATATTCTATCTTATTTTCTATTATCATTATTATAAAAGAAAAAAAATAACCATTGCAAAATTTGATATTAATCAAATAAAACACAATGTATCTTGTACTAGAAATTCAATTTTACCAAGTTTTTGTTTGTTTGAAATTTGAACGATTTATTTAGTTAGGAATATTTTTTGTATTTTATCATCAAATAACTCGATTAAATATTATCGTTAAATCAATTTGCAATTTATTATTATTAAATCATAAAATTTACTATAGAGACCAATTTGATAACGGGGAATGTATATATCACGAAGTGAAAGAAACGCTTTTTAGTCAAACGAATGAAATATACTTGATAAAGGATAAAATTGTTATGATACGACCGTTCGGTATAGGTTTGTTTTATACCTTGGACACGATCATACTAATTTGCATTGTAAATTAAATTACAACGTGCCTGACTCTGCGAGGATTTTTTTATATTTTGTTGTTGTTGTTGTTTTTCTTTTTTATTTGTTTTATTTTTATTTATTTTTTTTTTTTAACCACAAGATAAAACGTGTGGTATAACTGCGAAAACGAATCGATCGTTTTGAATACGTTTTATCAACTGACGTTGAACTTTTCATTCGATATTTTTTAATACGTGAGAAGAAAGGTTTTCTTTTTTACAACGATAGATATGAAAGAGGTGTAAAAATTTGATCTTTCTTGTAAAAAGATTTTTTTTTTCTTTTTAGTTACATTTACATTCACGGTACTTACATTTATTTAAATGAAGCGAATATTTAAATCAGCATGTTTCTGTATGATAAAAGAAATCCTGTTAGCTAAAATACAAACACAGTATTAAAATCATGCTAAAAGATTCTACGATCTTTAAATTAAAGTTACACAATTTCATACGAGTGTTTCCGAAAAGAAGAAGAAGAAAAAAAAACTGCTGACAAACGTTAAATTAATTAATTCAGTTACGTTACGTTCATGCTTATAAATTACCGATGTAAAAGCATACAGTTAATTAAAACTTTAGTTAAACTTTTCAAATAATTAGTAATAGAATAATAATAGTTTCAATTAATTTTCTTAAACGCAAAATATAGACATATATACATATATAATATTAAAATGAATAATTCAAAAAAACAAAAAAAAAACGTAGGGTGATTTTCACTTTACCAAACTATTCGTTTGAATTTATCAGAAGTTCCAACCAAAGAAAGTAAAAAGATAAGAAAGAAAAAAAAAGATTGTGTATGATCAAAAAGAAAAATAGGAAGGATATGTACTTTGGTGGAATAAATGTGTGTGTTGTGAACGATCTAAGTTGGTATACTGTACTAAACCCTTGGGTTAGAATAGTAAGGGTTGGTTTTTAGGTCGGTAAGGTTGAATAGGAAGGTAGATAGTTACCAAACTGCCTATCAAACTGGTAGAACCTACAGGTTGGCGTGACTCGACGTCTTTGGGCTAACATTACAACGTAAATACTTTAACGTTAGTATTACCGTCAGTACTATCACGAGTACTACTACTACACTCACACAGACACACATACACTACTACGAATCATTGAACATTCTTTCTCTATGCTTATACATGGATTATATGGAAACACGTAGAACACGTAATCACGTGTACGTGTTAGCACCTTCAGCAGACCCTCTTCTGTTAGTTGACTACACGATGAGAGACCTTACCTAATCCTTATCAGTCCCTTTAATATTTATAAGGGATAAACGTGTTTTCTAAATATAAATACTGACAACAATAACAACAAATATATAGGATAAGGTGTTTGCAAAACACACATCTAACACTTTTTACTGCATCTTCTTTTGTTTTTCTAATTTTATGAAAAATGGCAAATGTTAAGAGGAAAATAAATGTGAAAATTATCGTTTGAAAGGATCAATACGATCATCGATGTTCTTCAATGCAGTTCATTTTACAGCCAATGAACAATACTAACATTTTTCAACGATGACCGAGTGAGAAACCAATAAATGCGAAAGTATTATTTTTATTTTGTTTTTGTTGAATCGTTTAAATCTTTTTCTTTTTTTCTTTCTCTTTTACTTTTTCCTTTGTTATTTATCTCACCTTTCTTACTACGAATCATTAAAGCATCTTTCCCCCTTTTTTCTTCCTTTTTCTTTTTTTATTTTTTTTTCTTTTTTTTTTTTTTCGTAGAAGCCAACTTTCTTTTTTCTTTATTAATACCACCAGGAAGACTCGTATTTTTGTTCAGCTTTGTGAAAGCTCCTTACCCTCGCGTTATACCTAATAACCTTTCTGTAATCTGATTACCAGTTCATTTTACTTTTACGAGAGGAATAAGAGCTTCCTCTACTCATACATATACACAGACACACATACATACATACATACATACATACTATATTATAGCAGCTACTTACAATTTTTCCTTTACTGCGTACTCATTAAACGAACGTCAAGTATGGATTAATGGTAATGTGTACTCTACTGCATATTTGAAAATTACTTCACGAATTAATAACAATAAGCGTTGTTCATTAAACACAAATACTTTTGTAAATATCTTCTAGATAATTTAATTACAATTTAAAATTCAACGTACTATCAAATCTGTTTTTTTTTTTTAATTATTTTTATTTTACCATTTATGTACCTTTTTGTTTGTTTATAAGCAAATAACGAAGTTTAGTGAATTTTCTTCGATCACAAATATAAACGTACAATTAAACAAATAAACATAATCGTAAAACGTTTATATTTGATCGTGTGTAGAGTGTCCATGGTATGTGAGTAATTTTACGTACATAACTATGTTGCTTTTACTTAAAAGTACGAAAGTGTCTGCGAGCATTCGACCAAAAAGAGAGATAAAGTTTTAAAGTGAGAGTGAGAGAGCGAGAGAGAGAAAGAGAGAGAGAGAGAGAGAGAGAGAAAGAAGAAGAGTATTTGGAACGAGTATTTCTAAGTGAATTTCTCGTAGCACGCTAACTCTCAGGGCTAACCATTACTTCTCTACCACCACCCCCTTCATCACCCCACCCCCTCCCCCTCTCTCCCCTTTCCCACTCATTTCTAGGTCTGTACTTTATTAGAGTACTCTCTGAATGTAATATCGTTGAGCGTAGATATTCCAGTACTTTCTGCATTACGTTTAATTAGCAAAGCCACCACGTTGCTTGAACGCTAGCGGATATTCACTACGTTAATCTGTGTATATGTATATGTGTTTCTGTGCTCGTGTATGTATATATATACATATATATATATATATATATATATATATATATTTTTGTGTAGGTGTGGTGTCAATTAATCTTTGTCTCTAATCGTTCATCAGATACGGTAATATATATTTTGAGAAAAAAAAAATCCTATAGTAATACTCGAAGGATAAACGTGTATAAGGGTTTCTTTTTGTCTAAAACTACTTTACTTACACTTATCTTCTTTTTTGTTCTAACAAATGTTTAATTATTAATATTAATTGGCATTAGGAATTCGAAAGTTCATTGCCGAAAGAATTTATAATAATAATTTTTTTAATAATATTAAATTTTAATACATTATTATTTAATATTTTGACACAACTTTGGAATTAGTTAATGCAAATTGGCAAATGACAACACGTGAAATCGTTGAAAGTTTAAATTTATCAAATTAAAATATTTCAACTCATTCGGAAATCCGAAGTTTAACCTCGAAACAAAAAATGTCTTCATTTTTACAACAAAATAAAACGAGATTACTTTCCGTACAACCCAATAATTTATAATAAATAGAAAATAAAAATAAAGAAAAAGAAAACAAAAAAAAAAGATGAAATAAAAATAAATGTTAAACTATTTGCAAAAATAATAATAATAATAATAATAATAATAATAATAATATAATGATTGGTATGATTTTCATTTCGCGAATGAATTTCATTTCTACGAACGACGTTTTAAAGAAGAAAAAGGAAGAAAGTTTAACAAGAAGGATAGGAGAAATTTGGTGGGGAAGAGGGGGTAAGGGTAAGGGTAAGGGGAGGGGAGAGGAGGGGGTGGTAGTAAAGAATTCAAGATACGCGTGATTTCGAGCGCAAAAAAAGACGAATTGCCCTTACCCCGTCGTCGTTTGTCGAGTTCGAACAAATTATTCCTCCGTCTACCGTGATAAAATTGCAATTTCATTCACCCTCTCTCTCTCTCTCTCTTTCTTTCTTTCTCTCTGATTCTCTTTTTTACGTTCCCTCCGGAGTCGCGTTTGCAAACTCTTTGCATTACTTCGATAAAAGAAAAAAAGTAAAAGAAAAATAAAAGGAAGGAAGGAAGGAAGGAAAGAAAAGAAGGGTGGAAGGGTTGGGTGGGAGTGGGGGGTGTTGGTTGAAGAGGAAAAATAGCGAACGGCCCTTTTTATGTTTACCGACTTCCAGAACCAATCGGGAAGCGGAATAAAAGAAGAGTTTCGATTTCCACGCCTTTCGAGAGGCTTAAAGACGAACAAGGGAAGAAAAAGAAAGAAGAGAAAAAAAGAATGAAGAAGAATAAAAAAGGAACTGGTCAAATCTTTCAGTGGGATGACGGACTAAGGAAAAGTCACAGAAAAGGTGTATGATATATTGCAATTATTTACTTGTATCACATATTGTTAGTAATAAATGTTTTACAAAGATAAAATTTAAAAAAAAATGCACGAAATTTGGTTAAATTTAAAGTAAAAACGAAAAAACAAAATTAGAAAAACAAAAGTGCATTTAACTTTTTAATTCATTTGGAAAAATACGAATAAACTTTCCCTATACACCCACACGTTTACACCTACATCCACACGATAGAAATATTTTGGTGAAAAAAAAAAAGAGCAATAAGATGGAAGAGCAAAAGAAAAAGATTGTTTTTTGGTGGAATGGGGTGGGGGGTGGTAACGCTTTTGCGTTAAGGGTGGAAAAATTTAGGTGCGGCTGATTGGAATTCGATCGGGAGGTTAAGCGTTCACGTCCGGTCCCGTCCGGTCTGAACGAACGAACGAACGAACGAACGAACGAATGCACGGCCGATTCTTCCGATAATCCCACATATATTCACGGAGTTTTCCACACGAGAGTTTTTCCTTTCTCTTCTTTTTTCTTTTTTTTTTATAACCACCCCTTTCTATTCTCTCTCTCTTTTTCTTTTTTATTTTCTTTCTTTCCTTTTCACCCTATGCATCGTGTGATCGATGCTTCCACGATTTTTCCTTTTCCTCGCCGGTTACTATCCCCATCGGTTTCAACTCTCCACGATTTTTCAACAACAACAATAATAATAATAATAATAACAACAACAACAACAACAACAACTGAAAGAGAAAATAAAACTAACTTTATCGTATCGGATCAAAGACCTAGTTACCTTCAACCCACCCACCCAAACTCCTATTTCAACCACGTTTAATATAAACGTTGCGGAAAATCAAAATAAGGAATACCGATACAAAAGAATAATACTACTATGGTGGATGATATTGGTGAATAATACGTTTGAGCAATATTCAATCCTATCATAATACTTTATACGATCAAATATTTTATATCTGTATTGTTATTATATTTATTACGATTATAATATTTTCATTATTTACGGATATTATACTAACTTTACAAACATGAATAAATATTTTCCTATCGACATTCTTCCATTTTTTTTCTTTCTTTTTTTTTTAATATATAAAAACGTTCTCAAACCAATATCCAATAATTTACATCGTTTTATTAAACAATAATATTATCTTTCTCGATAGAAAAATGATTATTAAGTAATTAAACAAATTAAATAATAAATTTTCATTTATCGTTGTACGACACGAACAAGAAAGGAAAGAAAAAAGAGAGAGAGAGAGAGAGAGAAAAAAAATAATAAAAATTCCTTTCTATCTATCAAATTATTATTCGAGGACACCAGGTAAAAAATGTTTACAATTCCGAGCTCAGGTATAAAAAAAAAAACAAAAAAAAGAAAAACCATTGTTCGTGATTCGCGTCAGTAGAAGAATAATAAATTCCGGTGGTCCTTATTCCACTTTCGTCCATCTGTCCCAGTCCTTTAATTAATTCCAGTCTCCACTTCCTCGATTTCACCGATTCGAATTCGTCATCCTATTTCACCTTACTCTCATTCTATTATACTCATTGCCACAATCCTCCCTCCTACTTCCTACGTTTCCTATCCTCTATCCCCTCCTCCACCCTCCGTTGCATTCCTTCATAGTTATCTACAGAAAATTAACGTTGTGCTCGTATTAAACGTGCTCGGAATTACGATTCCATCTTAAATTCGCGGAAAGGGTGAACAGGGGATTTCAAGGGGAGGGGGGGATACCAATCGGTCTCTTTAATTCAATCCCTTTTATCTTTTCACTTTGTTATTTTAATAATTTCAAAATGATGATGAATCGAAAGCGAAAAATGCGAAGAAATAATAAAAAATGTTAGATCGTTGTGTTAAATTATATTTGGTTGAATCAAAATTAAATTAATATTTTAGAAATTTTTATAAATTAATATTTTATATTAATTATATTTTTATACATATATATTTTATAAATTAATATTTTTTATTAGTATCATATTATTACTTATAAAGTCATATACTAGTATAATAATAATACTTTTATAAATATGAATATTATTAATATTAGGTATTTTATATATAATAAAATAATTCTATTAACTTGAAAAAAATAATATAATCTTTAATAACACAATAAATGCACGAACTTTTGATTTATTTTAATATTACGATCGTTAATAATCGTTTGGTCATTGTATTTTTTAGAAATTATTCAAAGTGTTTGGAAAACAAACGAACCAAAATTTGATACGATTTAAAAAAAAAAAAAAACAAACAAAAGGATTCAAATATCTTTTGAAAAAATTTTACAAATATCATAGTAGGAGATAACAAATAATACGATTTCAAACGTTTGCGCAAAAATTGATCGGATTTTCGAATGTACATTTGAAAAAGATCGTGAGTGGAGAGAGAGAGAGAGAGAGAGAGATAGCCGCAATCGTTTCTCAGAGTTACTTTTTTTTTTCCTTTTTTTTCTTTTTTTTTTTTTTTCAACGTGCCACGGTTCTCGATTTCTCGATGGCATCGTGCGACCAACCACAGTCACGTACGTACCGAAAACCTAACCAACGAGACGAGAGAAGTACTCTGCACGCAAATGGTAGAAGATTTGTCAGGTAAATTGAAAAGGTGTTTGCGCAAATCGAGGAAGGATCCGGAAAATTTGTTCTCAGTCTTCTTCTAACCTTTTCCAACGATCACCAAACTATCCTCCTGCCACCCCATCCCTCCCCCAGTACTCTTCAACCCTTAACCGTAGTTTTTTTTTGTATCCAACACGTTTTCTTCTTATTAGAGGATTATCCCAGTTACCTCAAGCCCACCACGTCTTCCTTCACCGTACGAGATTATAGTCAACGTTTAGGAAATCAGTTAGAAAAAAATATTTTTTTTTATATTTCTCTTTTTTTTCTAGTTTTTTTATGAAATGAATTAAATTTTCTTTTTTTTTTTTTTTTTTTGAAACCAGAAAGTACGAGCTTTGTATTTATTTTATTTGTTCAAGCTTTTTCATCGATACTCGATATAGATTAATCTCTAAGCAATTTGTATAATTTTATGCGGCATGAATAATAATTGATGGTAAAATGAGAACTTCCAATTCGTCGAATATTTAGTTTCATTATTATCGTTGCGTATTGCAATTAAATGAGGATAGTCGAGATAAATTAGATCGATAATAGAAACGTAAATTGAGATGGTGTTGTGTGCACGAGATTAAAAAGATAACAATAAATATTAAATAGCATTATAAAAAAAGAATTTAAAAAGAATTCAAAAACAATAAATATTAAATACAAAAAAAGAAATGAAAACGAATTAAAAAATATATATATATTTAATCATATGATATAATATAATAAAAATCCATCCTTTAAAACTTTATTCGTGCGATAACGCCAATAAAGTGGATTTAGTTATAGACATTCTCTCTTTTCCTTTTTTTTACTTCTTTCTTTCTTTTTCTTTTTTATCAAAAAAAAAAAAAAAAAAAAAATCGATTAGGTATAAGTAACCTCGGGGATGATCTTTCAATTTTATTTCAAACGGCGTATCAAAATATTGAGTCTCTTAACCCTTGTTCTTTTTTCCATCCATATATCAAAACGATTATTAACCATTTAATATCTTTTTGGTTGTTTTTTTTAATTTTTTTTTTTTTTTTTTTTACTTTCAATCCTTTTTATTCTTTTTTATTTTATACTCGATAAAGAACGTTTAATGGGGTAGAAAAGAAGAGTGTGGTACGAATTTTCACACGTTGTTCCCTTCGTCGCGTGTGTCATTCCGATGGATAAAACTAAACGTTCTTTGTGATAGTAAAAGAGAAAAAAAGAATGAAGAAAAAAAATATAGAGAAAGAGAGAATGTGAGTGTGTGTTAGAGAGAGAGAGAGAGAGAGAGAGAACGAGGCTTCAACCGGGTGACACTTCCATATTGAATAAACGTACCCTAGAAGGGAAACTCATGTTGTCAGCCTTCTCTCACGACGACGACGACGACGAAATCGCGTTTACTTGCATTCTATGCTGCATTTGATAAACGAGTCCAACGGCTGAGTGGCGAAGCCACAGAGACGAGACGAAGAAGAAGAAGAAGAAGAAGAAGAAGGATGAGAAGGATGAGTAGGATGAGAAGGTAAAGGGTGAGGATGAGAGGGGAAGGATGTGGATGCTAGAGAACGCGTGAAGGAACGAATTTAACTTCGGGGAATAAACGTGAAAGCTATGGAGTGAATGAGAGACGACAGAAAATGACAAGAACGTTAAGATGGGGGTGAGGGATTGATGGGAGTATGTTGGGGAGGGTTAGGAGAAACGCTTTTAAGGCGTACTTTAAAGAGAAAATGGATAAGAGAAGAAATTCGCGTTTGCTGACACATTCTTAAACATTTTACAATGTAATCGTATGATCGTGAAAATGTGAAATATAATCGATAAAAATGGTTAGTATAATAATAATCGATCATTGATCGATAAATAATATAAAGAGGATTGATTATGGAAATAAAATAGTACGATAGATGTTTTGAATTATAATATTTACTATGTTATAGTTTGTAATATATATATTGCTGAAAAAAAGAAGATATAATTTATCTAGATTTTTTGTTTGTTTTTGATGTTGAAGTTATGAAAATGATTTTGTAAAAACGGAAGGAACTGAAAAAGAAAAAAAATAAATAAATAAAAAATAAAAGTAGAGTAGTAAGTAGTGTTCTTCTGTACACTCAGGAGCGATACTAGATCATAGTTGAAACGTGCTCTTATGTTTGGACGTGGTTTTGTAGCAAGTAGTAGTACTAGTAGTAGTAGTAATAGTAGTAGTAGTGGTAGTAGTAGTAAAAGTCGGACGAGCGTTCGTTCAAGGAATGTCAGATATTAAAATACCAGAGACTCTTCGGGTTTCACGTACCAAAACCAGCATTGCTAGCCGAACTACCATCACCACCACTATCCACCACTACTACTACGTTCTCGTTCGACTTCTTTCCATTCTTTCCCCACCAACAACACCCAACTCCAACTCAAATCCACCTACCCTCTCTCTCTCTCTCTCTCTCTCTCTTATTTTTGTGTGTGTTCCCCTCTCTATCTCTTTTCTTCACTTTTCAAAAAAAAAAAAAAAAAGAACTAGAACTCGGTCTATTCTTTTCTCAACGATTTTCTGTTGACTTTTCCTTTTCCAAGCCGTCGTATTTCTCTCTCAGACTTTTTCTTTAGAACAGAAGGGTAGGAGGAAAAAAAAAAAGGAAGAAAGAGAATTGTCAGTAACGTGTACCAAACTACTACGATTTCTACTATCTCTCTCTCTTTCTTTGTATACGACACTTATAAAACGTCGTCCTGGCTTAGAAAAGTGGACGAATATTTTATTCCAACCCATCCCCTCCAATCCCACACCCCCCGCCGTTGTTCAGTTCCTTACGAAACGATGCGCACTTAACGTGTTTCTCCTTTCTACCCTCTCTCTCTCTCTCTCTCTCTCTCTCTCTCTCTCGATACGACAAAGTAAGGTATGTAAAATATATATTTCCTTGAGAAAAAAAAAAAAAAAAAGAACAATAATTTTCTTACTTTCACCAATGCGACATAAATTTTCATCGTACAAAACCAAATCGTCGAATTTTTTACTCCCCTTTAAGCATCCACCCGTTCGACCACTTTACCGGTCGATCATTTCAAAAGCCATTACCGTAAAAGGAATTACAATTTTCGAACAAGGTATGAGAACAGGGGTTGTTAAAGGGGTGGAGACGGTGGTCCACTTTACTTCTCGAGATTCCAAAGAAAATTTTTTCCCACAGTCATTTAGTTTCTCAACCCCTACTATATTCTTAATTACACGCATTTACTAAGACGAATTAATGTAACGCAAATTTTGGTTGCAAAAGAAAAAAAAAAAAAAAGAATTAGGAAATAAAAAATAGAATTGTTTTCTTAGAAAATAATAAATAAATATCGCGAATTTTTTATTCTCGTTCAAGTTAAGAACCGATCCTTTATAGGTTGCTTTCATCAGTCCGTCTATTTGAATACTTCATGAAAGCCACGATATTGAAAGCACGATTTGAAAGCACCATACTCCTCCATCTCCTTCTCTCTCTCTCTCTCTCTCTCTCTCTCTCTCTCTTTCGTGCAAAATCCCAGACGGGTTTCTACCCATTTTCGAGTCTTAACCACATATAACCCGTATGCTAAAGTTCGTTCGTACGTACGTACGTACGTACCCGTTGCGTTGCGTTGGCTGATTAATCGAGCCACACTTTGTTTCCTTCTCTATCATGAAAGAGAAATAGAGAGAGAGAGAGAGAGAAAGAGGAAATTTATGTTTAAGTTTCAACAAAAGTTCTTCGCGTCTACTATGATGTTGCAAAACCGCACGTTCTCATACGATGATGCATGCACACTATACTATTTTCCATTTTATCCATGCGTTTGAAAGATTTTTTTTGCCAAAAGAATAATCTCTTTCGTTGAAATATTTGAAAACCAAAAAAATAAAAAAATAAAAAATACAAGAAAAAAAAAATGATTGTAATTGAAATTTTGAGGAAAAAATTAAATAATGAATTGAAAAACTTACGAAAAATAAATGTAAATTTATTTCGAATAAATGTTACTTTCATATAAAACGAATCAAAAGATTTTATTTTTATTATCAAAAAAAAAACTAAGTATCGAATTCGCATTTTTATATAACGTTTCATTTTGTTTTTCTATTATTTTCATTAACGAGGAAAGACATTTTTATTTTTCTCCTCATTTTAAACCCACCTACAACCTTCTTCTTCTTCAATATTACTGGGATCGGTGATTGTATTCTTCTACGCAACACTAAACCCGTCAAAACGGGATATAGAACTAGAGAGTCCAAAATTCAATTTAGTTTCATTCGAACGAACGAACGAACGAACGAAAAACTTAGTAGAACCTTTCTCTCACTCTCTCTCTCTCTCTCTCTCTCTCTTTTGTTTTCCTTTTTCATCTTTTTCATTTCTTTCTTTTTCTTTCTTCATTTATATAATACTACGTATCGAAGTTTTAGAGAAGATGTTGCACGTTCTGACGGGGTGTACGGCACTTCTGTTAAATTTTATTTACACCAGTCTTGCTTCGTTTGTACGGTTTGCTTCTACTTTATCGTCAAGTTACTGAAATACACACACACACACACACACACACACACATACACACAATCACAGAAAGTTTTATTTCATTTTTCATAGCCTGCTTGATCGATTCCGACAATATTTTCAAACTGGCGTATCTCGAATTGCTTTAGATAGTACCTTTTCTCAACGAACATAATATATTGATAGTATTATTTATACTTTTTTCTTTTTTTTTATTGAAGATAAAATAAGAAAATAAAAATATAATTAAAAAAACAATAAGAGAAATGAAAATTCGAGTCTATGATTGAATAAATGTAAATACAGTTAGGTGTGTATATAATATTATATAAAATAATAATGTATATAATATAATATAAATAATATATAATTTAATTTAATTATTGAAAAAAAAATACTTTGATGAAGCGGTTAATTCATTACTAGAAGTGGTAAACAATAAAATATACCAAAGATTGCATTTTCAATTAAGTTTTCGAAAACATAGGGAATTCCTAGGGGGATTAACACAACCAAATAGCGATACGGGGTAGTTTCTAGCCATGAGGAAGTTTCCTTCCGGTCGACCGCAGAACTCTCAACTCTAAATGGGATATTAATGTCCGTCGACGACTCGTTTCCACCCGTTCGTTGTTAACTAATAGTATATGTATGCGAGCAGTAGAGAGGAGAAGGAGGAAGTAGAAGAGGAGGAGATGAAGGAGGAGATGAAGGAGGAGAGGAGACCGTGCAAGTTTTCCAGAGGTTTGCTTCAAAATTGCATGCACGTAACGTCAAAGGGCCAGGTGCTTCGTGGTCTCACAACCTATCCGAAATTCATGGTTTGTGCCATAGAGCAGATAGAAACGACTCAATGTATGTATGAGAGAGAGAGAGAGAGAGAGAAAGATGTTAATAGAATACGGGAACCAAACGGTCCTATATGTTTCACTTAACATCATTCAAAAGCATTTAATCAAGTGATAACATTAAAACCTTTTCATATTCAAATAATTATCACTATATAATATATTAAATATTATAATAGTATATTATATATAATATATATGTATACTAATATATATAATATTTAATATATTATATATAATAGGATAATATTATATAGATACTATATTATAATATATTAAATATTATAGTAGTATATATATAATTATATATAATTAATATTTATTATTTATAATTATTAAAATTTTCTTATTTACATAATATAATATATTATTAAATTATTTAATAAATATAATATTATAATACATATATTTTCCAAATTAATATACATATATAATATATATTAAAGTAGATCGAATTTATGAGTTGTAAATTTTTAAATTAAATACGACTTACTATTTACATAAGTTTTCTACAAAATAAAAAACCCAACAGCCGTAAGAAAATTATTGTACATTTACAAATATAAAAAAAAAAAACGTAACGTAATTTTTTTCATCTTCAGATTGACGATGACAATGACGATGATCAAAATTGTCGTTGAAAAGTTTGCCTTCGTTGGTATCTAAAGGTAACTTAAGATTTTCTTTCGATGATAAAGAGAGGAAAATAGAAAAGAGAAAAAAAGAAAGAGAGGAATAGAAAAATTGAACAAAAGGGGTGTCACTCTGCAAGAAAATGCCGCAAGACGCGTTCGCTTCGGTTCGACTAACCGAAAATGGATGCTACTACCACTACCACTACTACCACTATTACTAACTCGCATCGATTTTTCTGTCCGTTCGCCAATAACGCGTCCTCCTGCCGCCATAGTAAACTCTCGGTCAGGAATCCGGCAAGTATAAAAGCTCTAGTTTTCTTTCTCTTTTACTCTAACACCAAAAGACTCAGAAGCTTTCTCGCTAAAGCAGCATCTTTCCTTCCTTCTTTCCCTCTCTCCTTCCCCCTGACCACCCCTCTCAGGCTTAACCCTCTTCGCCGTTTCTCTCATCAACTCCCTTTCTCTACTTTTTCTTTTCTTTTCTTTTCTTTTTTATTTCTTTCTCTATCTTTATTTCTCTTTGGTCTTTTCTTCTGAGTTTTCCTTACTTTTCTTTTCCTTTCTATTTCTCTTCAACAAAGATTATAACTCTTGGTACTATGTGCTCTTGTTCCTTCCTTCCTTCCTTCCTTCCTTCTTCTCATTCTCATCTTAGTTTCGGCCTCTTTCATTGGACACTCATTTTGTTTACCTCTCTTTTTTTTTCTAAGCTATCTTTCCGTTTACATTTTCTAGAAAAAATCAAACTCAATAGGAAGTGAAAATACCAATTAGAAATACGTTTTGTAATTAATGTAGTTATACTTTTTTTTAGGAATATTATCGAAGGGTTTTTTTGTTTGGTAATGTGTAATTAAAATATATATATAATTATTTATATATAATTATAATTATTAATTGTAATAAATATAATTATTAAATATAATTATAATTATTAGTTATATTATAAATATAATTATTAAATACATAATATGTATTTATTAATACACATAAAAAAATGTGTATTTAATCAAAATATTTAACGAAATGTCGAGTAGCAATTAACTTGTAATTTCAATTTGATTATCTTTAAATTGTAAATTCAACGTTGATATCAAATTCCATTTTATATAAAAAAAAAAGAACCCTAAGTCACGTACTTTTCTTATTCCATCAAAAATTTGTCCTATTTGAGTATACGAGTAGGGCTTTCGATTTATTTAAAACTTGTCCTGTGTGCCATGACTATAAAGGATGTAGGAGTCACGAAGTAGACAGAATAAAGTGCATAGCTCATGTACATGGATAGACATGTTGTTCTTGTTGTTCTTGTTGTTCTTGTTGTTGTTGCATGAAACTCATTTATCTTACACGAATAAAAAAATTTACACTTTACACTCATCCGTCTTTTGTTTTATTTTATATTCATACGATCGCGTAACTTTATCGGACTGAGAAGCCCACAGTTCTACTACTGTGTTTATTGCAAATGAGTTTAGGTTCGATCGCGAATGAATAAAAAATACGCCGTCTTTGCCTTTTCTTTTTTTTTTTTTTTTTTTAATCTTCTTTTTCTTCTTATTTTTCCCTTTTCAACGTTTTGTATTCGCAAAGAAGTTAAAGAAGAAATATATAAATATATTGATAAAAGAAAAAATAAGTCGTGGATGTTTTATGTCGATAAAAGTTGTCAAACGAATGTCACCGATCATGCATTTTTTAACATTAAATGCGATATTTATTTTTCATTCATTTCCATTGCCTTTCAACGACACGCTTTTCTTTCTATATATATATATATATTTTATTTTTTTATTTTTTATCGTAGAAAATCATCGTTATGCAAAAAAGATATTATACTTATGGAGAATATATATTTTTCTTTCTTCCACAACTCTGATGCATCTAGGAAAGAAAGATGGATGTAAATCGGGGCAAAAAACTCGATAGAAAAATGGTAGTACTTTCCAAAAAAAAAAAAAAAAAAAAAGTAGAAAAAAGGTCTTACTACTTGAAATATCTTTACACCGATACAAAAATATTCCATATAACATATATATATATATTTCTTTTATATATCTTTGGCATATAATACATAAAGGGGACCTATCGAAGTATTTATTCGAGGATTCGAAAAAGATCTTCAAGAAATAATTCTAATAAAAATCTTTATGAAAGAGAGAAGAATATTGGAATATAAAAATAATTTAACGATGAATAGTATAGTAGTCTTCCAGTTCTTTTTCTATTTTTTATTTTCCTTGCTCTTTCCTTTCTTCATCTTTAACATCATCTCTCTCTCTTTCTCTTTTCAACATTCTCGATAGCAGCATTACTACTACCACTACTACTATTACTATTTCTTCTTCTCTATTTCAAGTTTCATTTCTGAAACGTAGCACACACACACATACAATACAGATTCCCCTCGCCCTCCCCCTTCCCCCTTCCCCCTTCCCCTTCCCCCTCTCCCACACCCCACTACCCTCCTGCCCTGCAGCATTCGTTGCTGCTACTTTTCATCCATCTCACGCGACCCTCGTCGTCTCTTTTATTGCCGCACTAAACACGCAATCAGCTTATCGGTACGACCACTGCCAGAACTAAATTCCACTTTCTGCTCTCTCTCTCTCTCTCTATCACTCTCTCACTCTTTCTTTCTCTTCCTACTTTACCCCACTCTTCTCTTTTCTTCTTTTCTCCCCCACTCCCCCCTAGTTTTTTTTTCTTTTTCTACCCACTTTTCCCTCAACCATTCTTCCCTTTTTCTCATCGAAATGGATCGATCCTACCACTGGTGCTGCTTCTGATGCTGCTACTGCTGCTGCTGCTGCTGCTGCTGTTACTGCTTTTCGTAGCAGGAAATAAATACTTCCTTTCTTTGATACACCAATACATTTCTAATAACACATTTACGAAACTTTCTCTTCAAGTATATGTGATACACGTGTCCTTTTTTTTAATAGAAATATATATATGTGTATTATTTATATGTATGTTTGGGAACATGTGTTTCTAGAATAATAGATATATCGAAATTAAATATTTTTTACTTGAAAGAGGTAAAGAATTAGTTTTTGAAGATAAATTTTGTAAATTTTGTAATTTTTTTTCTCTCGTGAATGAAAATTTAGTGTGTTATTATTTTATTATTAATATTTCACTCCGATATAATATTTATAGTAATTATATTTACTATATATTTATTATATTTATTATATAGTATATATATATAATATTAATAAATATAATAAATATAAATAATATAAATAATATACTATTATACAATATATAGTAAATATATTACTATATATTTTTAATTATATTTACTATATATAATTATATTAGTATATATATATTATATTAATATAATTTTATTATATTTTAGTATATAGTATTATAATAATTTTATTGTATTATTATATCAATTATTATAGTATATTAAATATATATATATAAATATATAATAATCTTATTCGACTTCAAAAAATTGTACTATACGATGAAGCAAACACAATAAACAAACGAAACTTTTGATACACCCTAATAATTGTAATATCTAAGAAACATTAATAGTTTTCCACGACGAATAGGTTATATATGACGTTTGACTTTAGACCAAAAGGTGTGTTCACTAGACATGATTCGAGTGTTTCTACAAATGTTCGTTAAATTAACCGAGTTAGTTTCATCCCGAGATAACGTAACACATTAGTCTCTGGGGAGATGTAGCAAGCATTTCAAGGTTTACGAAGTTCCCAGTCTTTTGCTCTCTCTCTCTCTCTCTCGCTTACTCATTGGCTCTCTTTCTACCGCTTACCCTCATCTAACGTTTTCCTCCCCTTGGGTAACACTTAATTCGCAATCTGCTTTTCCCTATTCTTAAATGCCATTACTTGTGAGGAGAAGAACGATTTTAAACGGCCCTTTTTAAAGATTATATCACTCACTCTCACTCTCACTCTCTCTCTCTCTATCTCTTTTTCTTTTTTATCTTTATTGCTATCGTTGGAAGAACGAGATTGAAGTAAAATGGACTCGGTATGTTAATACCTTTTCCAACCGCTGAATAATTTTAAGCATTTTAGTTCAAAAGTTATATTACACGTGTGTATTTAAAAATGAAAAAAAAAAAAAAAGAAATGAAATAGAAATATATTATAAAAAAGAAAAAAAATTTATTTAAACGAACCGTACAAGATACACGTACGTACGTACGTGTTTTCGAAATACGTAAATCCTATATTTAAAAATAAAATGAAAAATGTTAAAAAGAAACAGACAGAAAGTACACCAGTAAAGTATTTCATGTTGTGAATAAATAAAATGCATGGAAAAATGCGTGCGTGTGTGTGTGTGTGTGTGTGTGGGTGTGTGTTGCTCGATTCATAAATATGATTGAAATGTATTTTAAGGATTAAAAAGAAAATTTCACTTTGTTAAACGACACGAATGATTTATAATTTATTACTTTATAATATACGAATAATATTTAAATTTTGCTTGTAAAGAGTGGTAATATTAAAAAAATTGTTTTTTTTTTTTTTTCGAAGCTATTTAAATGCTAAGAGAAATAACTATGAAACGTAGAATTTTCTTACTGAGTTTTCATTAGATGTGTAATATTCTTTTTAAGAACCAGAAAGAATAAGAAAGCGAGAGAGAGAGAGAAGAAATAATGTAAATTATCCATATACATTTACTATTACTAGACTTTTCTTTACCTGGCAACCATACAATTTTTCAGAACACGAAACGAATTTCAATCATCTGCGAAGCAGAAAACTTTGGAAAGTACTCTCCTCTTTTACCTCTTACCTCTTACCACCATTCTCTGTCCTTCATTTTCGATAGAAAATGAATCATAGTGCAAAGGTTTCTCACTGTTTACGGTTCTTCTTTTAATTATCTCAAATAAAATAATAACATTTAATAAAAAAGAATATAATAAGTGATTATATGATACACCTATCTATTTACTTGAATTTCTAACACTATAATAATGTGTATTATATTATTATTATATATTATATATTATATTATATAATAAAATATATATTATAATTATTTTTAATAATTTATTTGCGGCAATGAACTTTCGAATTCCTAATGCCAATTAATAATATATTATGCACACACACACACACACACACAAACATAAACACATACATTCTATATAATACTAATTTTTTTATATAATATATAATATTTGTTATAAAAACATAATCGTGTTTTATAAAAAAAGGATTAACATCAAATGCAATTTATTAAATTCAAAGACAAGTTTGTCTGATCTACAAATTATTTTCAAGTATTCCCATAAATGACAAATTTGTTGTATAAATGATATAAAAAAAAGAGAAGTTTATTAAAAAAAAAAAGGTAGATGAATAGAATAAAAATGAAAATACAAAATCACTGGATTGTTCTAAGAATATAATAAAGGATCTGTAAAAACTTCCGGTTAATATTTCGTTGAGTTTCTTTCGTTTCTTTTGATTTCCACTTTACTTTCAAATGCTTCCTCCTCTCTCTTTTCTATCTACATCTTTTTCTTTATTCTTCCTTTCCTTTATAGATAAGTAGATGTACTTCGGCAGACTTTGACACCGGTTCTCCATACTCGGAGCCAACTTCACGTCAAATGCAGATACTACTTCAACGTTTTGTGTCATTTAGAAAATCAAACTTGTGACAGCGTTTCTCTACGAACATGGTATAAACGTCTAAACTCTCTCTCTCTGTCTCTCTTATCATATTTTACAGCTTGATAAATTTAATATTACTTTGTCATAAATGTTTCTATATAACCTATACGTACGTAATAATCAATTTATTTTTATTATTTTTTTTTACAAAAAATTAAAATGATTTCCATATATAATACGAATCATTTCTAATCATACAAAACTATGATCTAACTAACAAATTATACTATAATTCATTGCAATATACGAAATATAAAACAAAACAAAAAAGAAACCTTAAAATCTTGAAAATTTATATCAATAATATTTCAATTCCCATAACAATAATATAAAATCATTAAAATGATTTCTAATCACACGTGTTAGAAGTTTAAGTAGATAGGTGTGTACTATATATATATATAGTAATTCATCGATAAGTCGCACAAGAGGAAGAGAATACTCTATACCTAGACAGAGACAGAGATACTAAACGAAGTTGACATAGATCGATATCCCTGGGAAGCGAACAAGCGAGTACACGAATCCTACCTTGAACCGACAGCAACGAGCAGGCCAATAACGCCTGCTTCTGCTTCTGCTGTTGCTGTTGGTGCTGTTGCTGCTGTTACTTCGAACCTCGAGGCTGTCCATCATACGAATCCTGATGTATCGCGTACAGCCGCTGCCTTCATTACTATCTCCAGCTGTCCGTTAACAGAAAGGGGGATCTCGATTTTCCCGTAACGTTAACGGACGTACCTGTCCTTTTCACCAATAGAATACTCTCGATTCTAAACGATGACCGATTATTATACCTTACGAATAAGACCTTATAACGCGACAAATATCAAATTGGAAATGTATTTGTGAACTTAATCAATGGAAGAGTATTGAAATGTAATTTCAGATGAGACAATTAACTGTGGTGGTTAATCGAATTTAATAAAATAAGTTGTCCCTTATTTTTTTGACCACACTATATAACTTCAATTGGATGATTATAATATAAGGGAAAATTTATTAATTTATTAATTTTGTATTTTGGTATAATGGTGATGGATTTTAAGATTGTTGTAATTTGGAAAATAGAAACACGTTTGATTATTGGTTTATCTATAAATAATCTTTTTGATATTTAATTTATAATAATTATATAATATAATTATATTATATATATATTAATAATAGAATGAATAGAACCTATTATCTATAAAGCTATTTTGTATAATAATAATAATAATATCACTTTATAAAATATTAATACCAATAACCAATAAACTAAATCAATTTCAATTACAACAAATTTTACAATATACATATAATATTATACTAATTAACACATCAAATGAATTTATTTAAAAAACCATAAAAATAATCATTTCCTCGAATCTTAATGAAAAAAAAAATATATATATATAAAAATCTCGAGAGGGTCGTAGTTGAAGGGGTTGTTGGAATTCTACGGGGCCCTTTGGTATTCTAGGGCCGCACGTGGCAGCTTTAATCCGCTTACCGTTTAAGCTACCATTGATAAGAGTGCAAGAGAGTGTGTCTGTGTGTGAGAGAAAGAGAGAGCTAGAAAGATAAAAAAAAAAAAAGAATGGTCGTTTGATGGCCGGAAAAGAAGAGTTTCATGAAAACGCGACGGTTGAATTTCTTTTTGAGGCTAACGGAAGAACGATTTTGAATCTCCGTGGACTCGTATAAGCGTATTCTCTTTACCCCTCCTCACCCTTTTCACCCTCTCCACCCTTCCTTTTACATTTATATACCATTGGTAGATGTAAGTAGCACGGAAACACATTTTGCGAGCATCACCTTTTACTATCTTTATCTCTCTTCATTTTCTATTTTTTTTTTTTTTTTTTTATCTTTCTTTCTGTTCCTCTTTCATCAACTTCCACTCCCTGGACACTTTCTTCTCGTTGCAAACAAATAGCCAAGACGGGAATAAATCTAACTTTTACTATTACATTCTTGATTTTCTCTCTCTCTTTCTCTTTCTCTTTATCTTTCTCTTTATCTTTATCTCAAATAGTAGTTTTGAAAGAAACGTCCCCGTTTTCTACGAATAAAACTTCTGATCTTCATAATACATCAAGAGATTTTATTTTTCCAAATGAAATATTTAATGATTTATTAGGAATCTTTCCTCTCTCTCTCTCTCTCTCTCTCTCTCTCTCTCTCTTTCTCTCTTTTATCATATTACCGTAAGACAAATTGAACAATCGTTAAGAATTCTTTTTACTACACTTCAAATGCTTCAAATCTTAACATTGTAATTAATATTATACGACTACCCAAATATTATTATTATGATTATAAACAAAATAATAAGAATAAAAAATAAATATAAGAAATTAGATTGGACGGTTAGTATTGATCTTTCTTTTTAATGAGATAGAATGTTTTTCATTGCGATGACCTTGAGACGAACGACCTCGATTAGGAAGTATCACTATTACCGTCTTAAGATAGGATAAAGTGTCTGACTGTGGGGTAGGAGGGGAGGGGTTAGGGTAATGGGTGGGCTACTGATATCCAACCGAGGCTTTTCTTAACGATGAAGGATGATTCGAAATCGTCCGTATAATATATACGTTTACCCTCACTCTTCCCCCCATCCAACTTTCCCCGACCTAGCTATTTGATGTAACGAAGAACCTACTCCCATTTCTACTCGATGGAAGAAAAGCTCTGATAAAAGGTACAGCCTCAACAAACTAAAACAAAAAATAAAAGAGTAACTTTTCTCGTGTGTGTGTGTGTGTGTGTATGTGTGTATCCCCCAACTCTTTTCTTTCATACCTTTTAACGAAGTCACAGTCGTAGCAATTTCATATTATGATCAATTAAATTATTACACGTTCGTATATTAATTATCTCGTTAATTGATCGACCAATTCGCGTAAAATGACGTGTAATTGAATTTTTGGTTTTGTTTTTTTTATTTTTTAAATTTTATTTTATATATTAAACAACAACCGTTTTAATTACAATCATTGTTACGAATATTGGTTTGATATTAATAATCTATTACTTAACGAAGTTTTGAGTTTTATTATTGTTAAAAAAAAAATAAATTTATGATATTTATCGTGTACATTAACAATCAATACAAATTATTTTATCGTTCATCTATTGAAAAATAGAAAAAAAAAAAACAAATAAAAAAAAACAAAAGAAAAATAAAAGTAATTATACCGTTAATTTCGATAATAGTAATTACGTTTTGCAAATTGAATGACAGGTTTCTATCGAAGTATTGCACACACCCTATCTCTGTCTCTCTCTCTCCCTCACCCTTTAGAAGAGAACAGTCAGTCAGGTGTAAAGTCGAACGTTCAAACACGATCTTGAACCTAATGAAATTAATTAGTCACGTTCGGGGACACTACTCGAAACTCTCTCCGAACATGATGAAACAACATTGAAGTTAAAGCTTGACGATTCTATCGCTCTAACCAACCCTTCTCTTCCCTTTACTACTTCCTTTACATCCCTTCACAATATACCTTTCGTAAACAAGATTTCACTCCGCCTTTTCGTTAACAGATAGGAGAGAAAGGTTTTGTTGTCAAAGTTGATTCCTCGTTAACGATCCGAAAACACACAATGGTTTCTAACATTAATTCTTTTCTTTTTTTTTTTTTATAGTTGTCAGTATGCAACAACGTTATTCATTCGTAATTCACTTCTAAGTAATTAAATGAATTAGTCAAGTTGGTATTCGAAACATATACATTACTACTGGCAACTGTGTGTGCGTGTTTGTGTGTGTGTGTGTATGTTAGAAGAAGATACAGCATTGGATAGGTTGAGTATTGCGTCCGATTTGATCATCCTAACGATGAATCGTTAGGAACAGGTATTGGTATTGTTTAGGTATTCTCTAGACAACATATACGAAGTACTCTCTCATTCGCAAGCATCCCTTGCTGCCTGTACGTTAATAGATAAGACAGAAACACTATAGGATTCCTATGTATCGATTCTATTCTCGATAAGGTGTCAAATCCTACGAACCCTCGAAGGCTTTTCGAGTTAGTATCATAGCTATTGCTGGTTGGCTAGATGCTGCTACTGTTGTTCTTGTCGTTGTTACTGTTATTGCAACACTGTTGCAATTGCAGTTTCTCTTGTCAATGCTGATCCTGTCATGAAGGATTTCAAGTATAGGAAAATGTGATTTTCTTAAGATTTTTCTTTTTTTTTGTTTGTTCATTTTAACATACGATCTTCAACTATGAATTAATTTAAAAAAAAAACAAAAAAAAAGAATATATATTTATTTTTTATTATCAATCTTTTCTTATAATAGGAAAAAATATGTTTAAAATATTTATAAGAAAAACAAACATTTATTTATACTATAATTTTGGTGATTTGTAAAACGTGGCACACTTGCATCTAAAAAAAAAAAAAAAAAAACAATTCAGAATTGAGGAAAAATGCATTAGAAAGATACCACAATTTCACTTCACGTTATCCCACCCCCTCAACCCTTATATGTCTTTTCTTTTCTCATTTCTTTTCGTTTCTTTTCTTCTACATGTCCTCTTGGCACGTCTGCATTGCATAAAGGAGATTGAGTTTGGGATTTCCGTGTGAAAGGTGGAAGTGGAACAAAGGATTTTCCAACGCACTTTTGAATGAATGAGGGGATGGAAAGAAGGAAGAGAGGGGGAGGAGGGAGGGTAGGGGAGGGGAGGAGAGGGGGTGAGACGAACCTCTAGCTCTTACAGGAAAAATCCTCGTTTTCTTTTCTTTGGACGAAATGTTTTAAATTGAAAAATGTATGTCGTTGTCTTTCTACTTTCTATGAAAAAAAAAAAGGGTTTTTTTTTTATCAAATTCTTGAAAAACGTTTTTTATTTTTTATTTAACGAAATGAGAAATAGATATAAACAAATGTATAAAAATTAACATAAGTAAGAAACATTGGTGACACACATACACTCACACATAGACAGATAGCATTTATAATAGTACTTATCCCTAGGCTTATTCTCTCTATATTGGGTTACACTTAGAATCGGATTATAGATTCGATAGAATCGAGCTTGTTCGATTAATCGTCGGTAAATTCTTGCCACAATCGATATATTCTAGTCTAGTAATAATTATGGACCGGAATGTTACGCGATTATCCCTTCCTACACCATTTCCATTGGGCATCGGCATAATAATCTCTACTTAACCTTGCACGATATATTTCACGTTAATCTCTGAAAAAACCTTTTATAGATCGTAGATCTCAGAAATAAACGTTTTTTAATTAAAAAATTTACATATCATGTTTCATGACGAATTTTCAAAATTTTCACTTGTTTAAAATTTATTATTTATCATAATTATTGAATTTATTGGCAAATTTATCGTAATTCACGAAAAACGTAATTGATTTTAAGATTTAATGTGTTGATTATTTATTTGATAAATTATTATTTTTTTAATTACTTAATGAAATTTATTGTTCTTTTAAATTATTAAAAATCAATTTGATTCATGATACTATTTTACTATTATTTATTATTTCCATTGAAATATTTGATTTAAATTTCATACGTAAAGATTTCTAAATAAAATGATATTGATATAAAATGATATTTGTGGACGTATTGTATAACGCATTCCAACGTTCCTACTGTTCTCGAATCGTTTCCTTGACAAATATAATATAACTTCGTTAAAAATTAAAATAGAAATATCTACGTGCTTGAATGCAAACGAATGGAATTAGAAAAATATGCGAATGCTGTTTCTGTTGCTGCTGCTGCTGCTGCTGCTACATTTTTCATTCAAAAAATCATATTTTTTTAATTCTTTTATATGCTCAATAATTTTAAACTTATCTTACTGACTAACATTACTACGAATGAATTTTTAATTAAAAAAAAAAAATATTAACTGTGTGAGATCAAATTCTCGGAAATAAATGTAAACGAATTTTAGTCAATCCTGACAACTTTTGAAAATCTAACATAAGCGTAATCGGAAACTGGATACGAAAAGGATCTATCTAAATATGTGTAGGTGTGTGTGTAGGTGTGTATGTGGATTTATAGTACAGAAAGGAAGTCGATCGTATCTCAAGCGAGTACGAATATCTCCGGAAGCTAAGAAAAGGGACACGTTGAAAACTGGACGTTGAAAGAGAAAGAAAAAAAAAAACAAGAAAAACAAGTGTGAGAGAGAAACAGAGAGAAAAAGAGAAAGGATACCTAACCGAAAGATTGGCCGACATACCAGGTCAGAGGTTTCAGTGTCCTGGCTCGAATTCCTTATCGTTCCATTCATCCACCCTTCCTCCATTTTCCTTCTCTTCCTCCTCCTCCTCCTCTTCCTCACTTCGAAAGACTTTTTTTTCTTTCTCTTTTTCCTTCTACACTTTTTTTAGACTTTCCTACAGCCATCATCATCTGACTTTTCTTCATGCTACGGCAGGTAACAAATAGCAGGTATTTAAAAAAAAAATAATAATAATAATAATAAAATGATTATAAAGTCCCTATCGATGGGAACGATTGAACGATACAAAGGAAAACCATTATGAGAAAATTCAGTAACGTTAATTAAATCGAATATTTTGTAGTACAATTTAATTACTTGTTTATTAAATTAATTATCGATCTAGTTTGTCTTCTTTTTCTAAAGTTAAATCGTTCAAGAAAAGAAAATTATTGCAATGGAACGAGAATAAGACTCGAGAAGTCAATTAAAAGTTCATAAAATATGATAAATGTTCTCTTGCAGTTGTTATGGATATATAAAATATACTTAATTGAGTTTTAAGTATTTAAAATAATCAGAAAAGTTTCAATTATTATTTACTATAAAAGAAAAATATTTTAAAGAAAAGTTAAAGATTTTCTTTCGCGAATTTATTTTTTTTAAATAAATTTAAATTCATTGTACATATTAAAAAATAAAATTGAAACATATACGTACGTGTGCGTATTATTAAAATACATATGCCTATAAATGCTAATTTTTGGTGTGGTAGTTAAAAGGTTGCGTCAGGGTTTTTTCATACTTAGACGATACAAATGCTACTTTTATTTATGTATTATAAAAATATAATGTTTCTAATATGTTTAGAAGACTTTCGAAGTTTATAATTCATCATGTGGAATTTTTAAAAAATTCCAAAACTGCAATGCTTAAAAATGCTAATTTTTGGTATGGTATTTAAAAGGTTGCGTCAGGGTTTTTTCATACTTAGACGATACAAATGCTACTTTTATTTATGTATTATAAAATTTTAATGTTTCTAATATGTTTAGAAGAACTTCTAAGTTTAAAATTCATCATGTGAAGTCTTTAAAAATACGTGTAAAGCTTTTCCATCTTTTCATCCTAATGAACGAATCTCTTTCTAAGTATCCACTTCCATGAATATCATATATGTACTAAGTAGCTAGTTGAAAATTATACATAACGCATCCATATCTATTACAAGCAACGTGGTATTATTAAGGAACGTGTAAATGGGTCATTAGGTATGCGTCTACCTAAATGCGGAAACTCTGATATTCTCAGAAGTTTGTACAATCAATGTGAAGTTCGAGACAACTGTCATTTGAATTTCTAAACTACCTTGATGAATCAATCAGTATTATTATCAATTATATTCTAAATAAATCGAAATAAATTCAACGTTTAATATTTAAAAAAAAAAAAAAAGGAAAAATATCAAAATCTTACAATAACAAATAAAATAAAATTCAACATTGATTTTTATTGTCAATTTTTAATGAAAACTTTTACTGAACTAATGTATTACATATTCTAACTGTAATAAAAACACAACAACAACAGAATACAAGAAACCGATCAAATCCTTAGAACCTTGATAAGAATTTGATCGTAAAGAACATAATCTCTTTTTACAACGAAACTTTAACAGTTCTTTTTTACAATTTACATAATTAATGAAGCCTTCACGGATTATCGCCGTTTGCTCTTCTTCTTCTTCTTCTTCTTCTCGTTACTCAAGAAAGTAGCAACGTTGCATAATCAATCATTTGAATCATTAAAGAACTTCGCATGGCGACTTTAATGTAAGATTTTTACCTATACCTCTCACGATCTTTTAATTTACATTTTCTTTATCCTACTTCCATCCCCGTTCTCTTAGAAAAACGTTAAAAACGTTTCCCCCTTTTTTTTTATCCTCCATTAACAGATTTCTCACGCGATTGTTAGTTTCGTCAAAGTGTCGTTTAAACTGTTTTTTTCTTTTTTTTTTTTCTATAAAATATAAATTTAAATAGATTTACCTTTTGATAGTTAAAAAAAAAAAAAAAAAAAAAAATAAAAGGTAGAAGTAAAATTTTTTGTGTTAATAATTAAGAATAATATTTTTTATATAAAAAAAATTAACTTCAAAACCGAGTCAATTATTCTGCAATTATTTTTATCATAATAGTTCATTTTTCATTTATTATTATATTTTCAAATTATTATTATTTCTATTATAATATTATTTTTGTTAAAGAACTTACATTAATTTAAATATACCTCTCACATTTTGTTAACATTAACAAAAGTTCATCTCACTTCTATTTCTTTTATTTTACTTTCATTCAAAAAATATTTAAAAAAAAATCCTTTATGGTATACATTTCGCTTACAAATCGAATATCCATGAACGAGGACGTATGCATTCTAAGTGCATCGTTGAACAGCCCGAAGGTAGGTTGTCATTTTGGAAACTGCTTGGATTGAGTACTATTTCTATACAGACACACACACACACACACACATAGACACACACCTATACTCTATACTTATACTACTACTTTCCTATCTCCCATGTAAATACAACTAGGAAAATACGTGTCTATATACAATTGGTCGGTATAGTCGAATATATACGGTCCCTAAGGTTTTATTAAAAACACATCCTTTTTTTACTTTGGGCGAAATGCAACCACTCTGTGTGCTATCATTTCATTTAAAAGTAACGCAACTTTTCTGCTATATGTTCCTGTGACGTGATACGACGCATCAAAGATGCCTTTTCATCCTGAAACTTTTTAATAAAGTTCACCAACCACTCACTCACCTTTCATCTCTCTTTCTTTCTCTCTCTCTCTCTCTTTTGCTTTTTATTATTCTTGTTCTTTTTCTTTCTATCTCTGTCTCTTGTTCTTACAAATCTTGAATGATTCTAAAGAAATAAATGTAATGTAAAAAATTGCAATTACGATACGATATCTCTATATTCTTATCTTTCAATTTAATTTATGTAATGTATGTATGTATAATTTTTGTTTTAATTCATGTATAATAATTTATACGTAAATACAACGATGCTTACACGTTCACGTTCCAACAAGGACTGTTGTATTTCGATCAATCTTATTATTTATTCTTTGTTTATATTGATTGTGTTATGTTATCATTCTA
This sequence comes from Polistes dominula, assembly GCF_049000335.1. NCBI lineage: Eukaryota > Metazoa > Arthropoda > Insecta > Hymenoptera > Vespidae > Polistes > Polistes dominula. The sequence goes on from NW_028301150.1 coordinate 1,657,599, forward strand.
TCCTACTTGAACTATTTGTTTTTATCCTCTTATCTATAACGAACCTTGGGTATCATCCACGGTCGTTCAACTCGAGATATTTTCTTTCTTTTTTTATTTATTCTTATCGTTTATACTCATGCATACGTAAACATACGTAATAAATAATACTTTTAATAAATCACATTTTGAAAATCATTTCAATATTAAATTTGATTCGAACTGAATGATTTATTTTTTGATTGATAATAATAAAAAAAAAAAAAAGAAAATATCGAAGATACTTCGAAGATTGTAAAATTGTGTTAAGTGAATGTTATATTTTTCCTATAAAAAAAAAAAGAAATAATGAAAATAATGAAAATAAACATTTGTCCTTTTTCTTTTCGTGGTATTAGTAACACGTACGAAAGAAAATTGCGCATGGGTATATTAATGTTGTATCAGACAAGAAATATTATAGTATAAAAATGCGTGCTCGTGTTTGGAAAAGCCGTGAATAACGACTCTCGCGTTAAATCTAGTTGCAATTTATGACATTCTCCCAACTCAAAGCTCCCTTCTCCATCCCCCCTTACACCTTTCCCTACCCCTCATACGAGTGCATATTTATGATCCCACTCGCATTTTTGCTCGTACGAGCTTTATTCGTGACACGAGCTATTTCGTAATGATGATGATGGGAAGAACAATGTTGGGAAAATGCTATACAAACTGTGAGTGATATCTATTATTATTATTATTAATAATAAAATGTAACTTTATCCAAGAAATAATATAATCATATTTATATATATATATTTTAAAAAATAATTTATAGGTACATTTAAAAATAATTATTTATATATATATATATATATATATATATATATAAATATATTCATTATATATTTTATCACGTAAATTACTATATAATTATATTATTATTAAATGCATATATATTATTTAATATATAATATACTATATATAAATATTATTATATATATTATATATTATTATATTATTATATTATTATATATATTATATATATATTATATAATAATAATTATATTAATATTAAATTAATATAATAAAATAAATATAATATTACTTTTATATAATATTATATATAATATAATTTAATAATATATTTAATAATTAATAATTTATTATATATAAATATATTCATTAAATATTTTCAAACATATATTATTATTATTATTATATAAAATTGTTAGAATAAATAATAATAAGTAAATTTTATATAAAAAATAATTAAAAATAAATTGACTTGTCGAATATACGTTCCAGCGTGTATATAAGGAAAAATTGAATGAAAAGAAAATTATATATATATATATATATTATAGAAGATAGAAAGTAAACGAATATATCGTAGGAATAAGAGTAAAAGTGAAGTGAAGAAAAGATGAGAGGATTCTGGAAAAGATATCATCTTCAAAGGATTGACGACAACGATCGGTGGTGGGTTTTACACCAACGTCAGCTTTCAATCTTTGAGAAACGACGAGTCAGCCACTTCGTTTTCCAAGTAACGAAGTTAAACTGATCGAGATGTGAGAGAAGATGCTTGAAGTATTGAGAGTACAAGCTTAACAGCCAATGTACAAATTGGTGGTCTTATTCGGAAAGTAAACTTTGTTCAAATACCTCTCTCTCTCTCTCTCTCTCTCTCTCTCTCTCTCTCTCTGTCTCTCTCTTTTTCTCTATCTTTCTCACTCTCTTTTGTCCTTTTTCTGTCCTATTTTTCTACTCTCTCTTTCTTTTTTTACACATTTTTGTTGTCCTTTTTATTTTTGTTATTCCCCTTTTTTTCGAAGTAGGATAGGGTAACTGTGTAAGAGTTGCTTTCTTGTTTTTTAAATATATTTTTTGTATTTTTCACTGACCTTTACCAAGATAGGATCAGATTAGAAGGTAATTTAACGAGAACGGTTCACTGAGTACCAACTAACGTGGAACATCAGACACCTCTTGTGCCCTTTTATTCCTAATATTCTTCCCCATGGTCAAATTCAATTTAACGAAAACTTAGTTTCTTATATCGTTTCTTTATCAAATATAGAATTGAAAAAATTATCTCAGCTAAGATCTTTCAATGTTAGTTTTTGTAAATTACTGAAAGTAGAAACAGGACCATTTAAATGTATATATTTTAATTATTTAAAAATTTGTATTTATAATTTATTTAAAAGTATAGAATATTTAAGGAACGTTAAGATCTTTTAACATTATTTGTGACTCTACTGTCGAATTTTTTTTTTTAATTACCTAATAAAGGTAGAAGAAGGTAATTTTAAATGTACATATTTTCATTATTTTAGAATTTTTATTTAAATTTTATTTAGAATTATTTATATATATATTTATTATGTTAATATAATTTATTTAAAATTATATATAATATATAAGTTAAATATATATTATTTATATTATATATTATTTATTATATATTAATGTACAATATTTATTATATATTATAATATATATTAAATATATTATTATATTATATTATTTATATATATATATTAATATTTATTAAATTTATATAATATTATATAATATTTATATAATATTTTATTAAATAATATATATATATATATATATATATATATATATATATATATTTTTATTTATTTTTTATTTAGAATTATAGAAAATTTAATCAAGGTTAAAATCATCCAACGTTATTTGTGACTTTTTTTTATTATTTTTTTAAATTACCTAATAAAGGTAGAAGAAAGTAATTTAAATATATATATATATTATCTTTAATTTCGTTAGCAAAGCAAGAGAAAATTGTATCACATAGAAATGGATGAAGAAAGAAAAACGATGTAAATGTCGAGCGTCACGCTATGCCAACAATTCTACCGACTTACGTCACATATTTTTTCTACTTTATATCTTACCTTCGTAAATATATACTATTTATACATTCTTTCTACCCTCTCTTGCATATAACCAACTAACGTTGTCTCCTTTTCTAGTTTCTTCTCTCCTTTTTCCTCACTATATATATATATATATATCTGTCTCAGGGTTTTCTTTTTTACTCGTTCATTCGTTCTCATATTCACATCTCTTAAATTTGTCACGGTTTAACGTACACCACCACCATCACCACCACCACCACTATAGACGATTTATTTTTTTGAAGACCGTAAGCTTTCAGTAACCACCAAGCCATTTCGTTGAAGTAAAAATTGCGTGGCATGGTACTCATCGTTAACGAGCACAACGAGTGACAATAACTATTATACAGTATCTCCTGGTATCGTGCTGACAGTCGAATGGTAGCACCCTCCCCCTAAAAAAATAAACAACAACAAGCTACCTTTTTAAAAATTTTAAAACTTCAACCATCTCTACAATCCCTGGTTGTCCGTTCAAATAATCCTCCGTTGTGATTTAATAAACGAACCAACGAACCAATGGGATGGCCTGGACGATTTTATAGGAATTTTAAAATTGTTCGTTCTACCAATGTTGCTATCGAAATGGGAAGAGAGAAGAAAGAAAAAAAGAAAATAAACAAAACAAAACAGTATCATTGTGTTGAAACAAAATCATTTTACGATAAATTAATACATCAAAATGTTTTTTTTATTTTTACGGGTGGGAGAGGTTCCGGGGGGAGGGAGGGAGGGAGGGAGGGGGAGCGGGAAATAATTGTGTAAATTAATTTTCTGTTAAGATTTGTAAGAAAATAAGGAGATGAAGAATAAGTTTTGTTGTGTGAAGTAAAAGTATTGATTTTGAAGTATCCTCTGTGTCATTTGGTGAACTTAATGAAGTAGAAGGCAAATAAAAGAAGAAGAAAAAGAAGAAGAAGGATATAATAAAAGAGGAAGGAAGAATGGAAGAAAGGAAAAAAGAATAAGAGAGAAAGAGAGAGAGAGAGTTAGTTTACTGGATGCCCAGCTGTCACGTTCAGCTAATACATCGCGTCTGCCACCCTCTTTCTTTATCCACCCTCTCTTACTAGCTCGGGTGCTTTTACCCTTCAGGAACCTTCTCGAATTCAAGCTCGTAGGATTTTGTTGGCATTTATCAAGCACCTTTGACTGAGATGCCTTCGCCTTTTCGGTTGTCAATTATTGCCAATGTCTCGACATCCGTCAGAAATAAAAAAAAAAAAATAGGGGAAAGAAAATCGACGATGAGTATACTTGATATGTGTTAACATTAGAAAAAGATAGAAATAGTTAGTGAAAAGGGATAGAAAAAGAAAATTTTAGATGATTTTAATAAAACACCCAAGAGACGATGACGTAACGATACGTGAACAAAAATATTGATTCGATTTTTGTATTAATGATAAATTAGATTAATCAGATTAACTCTTGGAGTAATGAATTATTTGAAGATTTTTATTCAACGGATTTAATTTGTTGCTATATGAATTAATATTTAAAGGTAATGTATTTTATTTGGATTATATTTATATTGGTGATATAAATATATTTTTCCAACAACATTAAAATTATTAAATATAAATAAATGTATCAATGGAAAACAAAATAGAAATATTTATATATTATTTTTATATTAATATATAATAAATTAATAGAAATATATTATATTAATTATATAATTTTATGCAATATATTATATATATATATATATATATATAAATTACGTGTCACGTTGTTTGTCCGCAATGGACTCCTAAACTAGTGAACCGATTTTAATAAAAATTTTGCACACTGTGTGCAGTTTCATCTAACTTAAAAGATAAGATAGTTTATATCTCAATTTATGATAATAATGATTAAATGATTAAGATTCTAATAGACGGCGGTATAAGGTAATTCGTTGACTTAAAGACGTGTGTATCGGACTTCACTCGTCAAATGTACCCAAAGGGTTAATAATTAAATTAAATAAATGATCTAATCCTACTTTTCGAGTATCTCGTATTATCTACTTTTATATTACATTTTTTTTGGTCTTATAACAAAGTATTTATTTATCATTGAATAAACGTTACATTGCAGTCAAATAAAATGAAAGTAATACTTCAATTGAAATTATAACGATTCATGCAATTTCAAATATATTATAACAATGCATTTAATGAGAAGGTAGATAGAGTATAAAAGAAAGGTAAAAAGAAAGAAATAAAATACAGAATTCGTACGTGGCATAGAATTTTGTATACTCTAATTTTATATATCCATTCTACTTCTTCCCATTTAGTTCATTCCTTTCACTTGCATTATTTATTTAATTAAACAAGAAGTCGTATTTACTTTCCATTTATTTAACCACTCTTCTTTTCTTATCATTATTCTTTACTGTTACTATAGTAATCAAATAAATGTATTCTACATATATATATATATCAAGTTTTTATTCTTCTTCTTCTTCTTCTTTTTCTTATTTTTTTCTTTCGTTTCATCGTTACGAGATTCTTAAACAAGTATCAAAGTAAAATACAATAAATATCAAAAGTATGGTTTATATACTTTTTTATTTTCATTTTTTTTTCTTATTCTACTTTCGACCTCGATACTAAATTCTCTTACATTATACGAAGTTATTTCATTAGTATCTCTCAATCATTAAGAATTATTATTATTATTATTATTATTATTTTTTCAATTGAAAATGAAGTATTGAAGATGAGAGAGAGAGAGAGATCTGAAAACGCGAATCGCTCGTTGTATCTTAGTGCGATCTTTTCAGACATAAAAAAAGAAAAAAAAATTTAATGGTTTAAGAGAAGAAAACGAAGAAGAAGAAGAAGAAGAACCTAAGTGCAAGAAATGAAAAGTGAGAGGAAATATTCAGCACGCGCATTCGAGGAAAGTGCAATAGCGTGTTACCATAGCATCGTTCTTACCTCTTTGTCCAGAGGATTATCGCGAGAATAGAATGGAACGAGAAAATTCGGTCGAAAAGTATTTTTGAATTGGAAAAAAAAAAAAATAGAAAAAGAAATATAATCGTAAGTTTCTATAACATTATTCGAAATAATAAAATTTTCAAAATGATACGTTAATTAATTCGAACAATCGTTATGAACACAATGAACTAGAAATCGTATCATTTGTTGTTCGGAAAGTAATTTTGTATTTCTTTTGTGAAAATAAAGACAATTTTCGTTTCTAAGTTAAGCCTAGGGACTTTCTTTCAAGTGGGTATAACTAGTTGAATTTGATAAATTTAAGCTTTCATCGATCTCACGTGTTGTTATTTGCAGGTTTGCATCAATTAATAGTAAAATACTATTAAATCATCTATCAAGAAAAAACGAAATTACTTTCTGAACAATTCAATATATTAGGTTCGAGTCATAAATAACTTCTGTTTTTTTATGAGACAAAGAATGGTAGTGTTTCTGTCACTAATAAGTGCAGGACACTTTTCATTGAGTTTTTTTTTTTTTTTTGTACTCTTTGTATATGTTGGACGTGTATCTATTGAATTTTGCTGCAATATTACCTTTAAAAGGTTCGTCAAAGTTGGAAAGACGTCCTGCACTCGGTTCGTCTTTTAAGGTCGTATCTTCACAACGGAATTTAACAAACCAATTTCTGACTGCCCTATCAATTATCAGTCCTGCACCATATGCATATGCTGCATATTTTTTCACTCTTTATCTCGTGATTTTATTTATTATATTATTTTAAATATAATAATTTAAATTATTAAATAATTTAAATAAAAATAGGACATTTCTCCTTAGGTTTTTATAGTCTTCATAAAATTCGAGAATAAGACGAATGTAAATTTATCTCATCTACCTTCTTCTTCTTCTTCTTCTTCTTCTTCTTCTTCTATTTCTTCTACTTCTGAATATTTAAAATACAACAAATAATAATAATAATAATAATAATAATAATAATAATAATAATAATAATAAAAGAAGAAGAAGAAGATTCTAAGAGGATCGGTTGTTTCTACATAAGACAAAAAAAGGGGATCGTTATTTTCGTTTGTTCTGTACAAAAACAAAGAAATTTTGCTAAATGAATTCGAGCGCAACCCTGAAGACGACGACGACCCCGTTAAAAAGACAAGACGGAATATAGAAAAAAAAAAAAAAAAAATAAGAAAAAGAAATAAAGAAATAGAACAAATCCAACAAGCACATTTAACGATCTGCATGTACAATTTTTTGCAATACTTAAATGTCATCACTTACGAACTATATCAAAAGATTCGTTGTGTTTTATTTTATTCATTTGTTTCTTCCAATTTTTTTTTGGGGGGGGGAGGGAATATTTTATCTGTATTTTTTTCGTATTTTATTTTTTAAAGAGTTTCTTTTGCTCTTATCTAAATTGTAAGGATTACGAACGTAGGACCAACATGGTGGTGGGTCTTGTGAATAAAGTGGCTCGATTAAAATTTTACGATGCAGTCTTTCACTGCGATCGGATCGTCATTGCAATTACTCTTTCTCGGTAACTCCTATCCGATAGTCTCGTCTTTCTTTCTCTCTCTCTCTCTCTCTCTCTTACTCTTTTTCTCTTTTCTTTTTTTCACTATACACCACTCACACCTTTAAACACCCACTACTCACCGATTGGTCATCCAATACTAACTACTTCCTTTCCTACATCGAATAAAAGTTTCATTTTGTAACCCGTGCTATCACCTGCCTATACTTTGTTCTTCTTTCTTCTTCTTTTTCTCTTTGGTTTCTTTTTTTTTTTTGTCTTCTTCTACTTTTTCGAGATTTCGACGGAAGAACGGATATAACAATAGAATCCTTAATGAGAAGTGGTTTAAAAAAATCAACCGAGGAGGAAAAATCAACTGACATTTCAGTTAGAAAAGTCAGTTTCTCGTTAAGACGAATAATTTTCTTCTTCTTTCTTCTTCTTCTTTAGATTTTTTTGTTATTCTTTTCTTCTTTTTATATCTTCTTTTTCATCATTCTCATCGACTACCAGAATGATATCGGTTACTTTTTCTTAAACCGTTTACATTTTCTACTATTATTTCACTGTATTTTATTCGATACAATAATTCCACTATGAAATTATTTAAATTGTTACATACTTTGATCAAATTTATTTGATCATTTACTTGTTTTATTTTGCGTTGTTAAACGAGCATCAATTTTTGATCTTCTTCATTCACTCCCCACTCATGAATGAGATTTATCTTTGACGTTAAACGATTCTGAAACACATTGCTTTGTCTACGTCTTGAAGATACTTAAATATATTATATATATATATATATATATATATATATATATATATATATATATATATGTATAATATATCTGTCAAAAATCATGAGAGATAGGAAACATATTTATAAGATATAAATATTTTCTACGGAAGATTGGATAACTCTGAAGTAGACGACGAAGTAGTAGTGTAGTAGAACGGGATTTAATGGATTACCCAACTTGATCTTTACGAGCAAGACTAAGGTAAAGTAATCTCCGTTAACAAATTGTTCGTAAAATGGTAAACGAGTAAAATCAATCGTTAATTATATCCGTTTGATTTAACGATAAGGAATTATTCAAGCGTTATCATTAAATACTACAAAATCTTATATTTAATATTTCACAATTTATTCAAATAATATTTAAGTTTGTTTTATTTCAATTGATGTATTATTTAAATGATTTATTATTTTTTTTTTTTTTAATAGAACACGATGTTTCTTTTTTTTTTTTTAATAAAATACAATTAATACAACTACGTTTTTCATTTTAACAAAATCTTTGCAAATATGTCTATTAATAAAATAACAAAAATATATATCTTAATATATATATATAAATGACGTGTCACGTTGTTTGTGCGCAATGTACTCCTAAACTACTGAACCGATTTTAATAAAATTTTCTACACTGTGTGCAGTTTCATCCAACTTGAAAGATAGAATAGTTTATATCTCAATTTATAATCGGTCTAAGGTAATTCGTTGACTTAAAGACGTGTGTATCGGACTGATTGTGAGCCACAGCAACGCTTGGTGAGGCACCCCTAGTATATATATATATCAAATTTATCGTAAATCTATTACTAGTTGTTCTAAATTCTAGTTCAAATTTTCCCCTAGTTCCATGAACGATGTTGTTAACGATTTGTAGTCAAATTAGAGCAATACGAACAAAACGAATTATAAACGTGCGAGTATTTTGGTCTACCGCAATGATTAATTACTTGGCAGTCAGTTATAAACAACCAAAGAGGGTAGTATAGATCATTTTAGCGATACCAGATATCAAGTAAATTAAATCTCTTCCTTTTCCTCATCCTCCCCTTCCTACCCTCTTCCACCTTCCTTATATTATACTTTTAGTTATAAAAAAAAAAAAAAACAGAATAAAAGACAATTAACCCTTTGAGTGGTGAATACTTTTAATTAAAAAATGTTTTGCAGGAACGAAATAATTTATTATTAACTATATTCTATAATAATATATTTGATAATGAAAGTTAGTTAATTAATATAAACATTACATTATATATTTTATATTAATATTACCAAACGCATATATGCGTTCATAGAACTCTAAGGGTTAATTGAAAAGATAAATGTGAAATCCTAGCAAATCGATTTAAAACACTTTGGAATGTGTAGAATAATAATTGACATTAAAGAATTGTCATTTTATTAATTCACCACCACCAATCAGCCCATTCCACCCTCATCCCCTTTTTCCATCCATTTTCTTATCTTTTTTACATTTTCATCTATTCGAATGATATCTTAGAATTACCATCGTGAAATATTTCGATTAAAATCCTCGTCCCTTTTCGACATAATTATACTCATCGATTTGAAAGTTATCTCTTCCTAGTTACCACCTTATTCATTTCTCTTACTTTGCTCTCAAGATTCTTCATCGTTTTGCTTAAAAGGTATCACGAGTAGTTAGTTTCTTCTAATATTTAAATCGAGTATATTCGGATTTTCCATATAACCCGGTAATAGAAATCGGTAAGTAACGTTGAACTACCTTAGTAGTCGATTAAATATCAATAGTCGATATCGAATTACATTTCCTATGTTAAATGGAAATTCAAGGTAAAACTCTGAGAAAATGAAAAAAAAAAAAAAAAAAGGAAAAGAAAATATACTGGATATATAAGAATTCGAGATCCAAGTCAAAGTTAAAATCAAAGAAAAAAAAAAAAAACAAAAAAGAAAGAGAAAAATGATCTGTACGATAAAAATACTCTTTCGTAGTAATAGCAATATTTTAATGAGAAACAAAATGTTGTTTTAATCTCATTACAATATTTTAACCATTTTCCAATTAATTTTATATTCTATTCGATTGAAAATAATACATGAGAAATATTATATTTTTTTTTAAATAAAAAATGCAATACGAGAACATTTTTTTTATCCTATATTATATTACATATATTATATTAAATATTTTGCAATTATTACGTTAAATATTTTTTATTATATATAATATTATACATAATTATTAATATTATTTTAATATTAATATTGTAAATATATATTGTATTGTAAATATATTTAATAAAAAATATAAATAAAGATATATAGAAAAAAAATTGTAAATTATATAATTATTAATGTTATATCTATATATAATATATAAATATATATTATATATTATATAATATATTTTATTATATTAAATATTATATTAAATATCTTGCAATATTTTGCATATGAATCAAATGATCCCTTATACTCTATAACTATTAGAATTTATTATTTATATACAAAACAACAAATTAGAATTTTCCTCAGAACATTAGTTGTAAGTGTAAGCAACAGATGTAAGCTATCGAAAATAGGATTGAAATAAAGGATATGAGGCTCTTTCGAACATTTTCGAGGCAGCAACAGTTGGCCGTTTCCTATCTTCTCTGCCTCTCTCTCTCTCTCTCTCTCTCTCTCTCTCTCTCTCTCTCTCTCTCTCACTTTCTGATGTATAATTCATTAAAAACGAATTGAAGAAAAAAAAAAAAAGAATGAAATAATATGAAAGGAAAAAGAAAAGAAAGAAAGAAAAATACATTTTACTTCTTACTTAAGTAAAATCTTGATTACGAGCTAAAGGAGTAGTGTTGGTGATGGTAGTGGAAGATTGGAGGGTTGAGCTCGAGTGAGAAATACGAGATTTAATGAACATCAAAGTTTTTAGGGTTCTTCGTTTTTCGTAGGAAAAAAAAAAATTAAAAAAAAACTCACGTTGGGGTTCCTCCTTTAATTAAATGGTTCTTAAGAAAGTTTAACTCGTTGTCTTTTTTTTTTTCTTTTTTTTATACTTGACGAAGAAACAAATCGAACTAAAAAAGGAATAAATGAAAGGGGGTTTGGGGGGAGGAGGTAGGGGGGGGGGGTGGATAATAAAGTAACAATCGTATTTTCTCGTTCGTTGATTAGTCTTTTTTTCGTTGAGTTTCCTTTTTCGAAGAGGAGATTGATAGCCCACCCTCATTCGCAGAAATCCAATAAGATCCTGAGAAACGTTTGTCAAACTAGAAGAGAGAGAGAAAGAGAGTGAGAGAGAGAGAGAGAGAGAGAGAGAAAGAGAAATTGTAGTAGCATAGCGCGGTTGTATCAGAAAACTCGGCTTTTCCCGAAACCAAAGACCAAAATTGATGATAGTAGTGGTACGACGACGATACTCGACTTTTTCTCGTCGCACACCATTAATTCGTTTTCCTAAAATCACAGACTGCTAGATAGAAAGAGAGAGAGAGAGATAGATAGAAAGACGAAATTCTTTTCGTCAAGGTTGACTACGTTTTTCTCTGGTTACGTATCGTTTCTCGTTTTAAATGAGATCTCGATAAAAATGTGATCCTAAAAAAAATTCTTCATTTTCTTTTTTTTTTGTTTATTTTTATAGTTACGAGAATGCATCTGATTGATAGATAAGTTGGATATGGTATTGAAGATAGTTAAACGAAAGATAAAAGAAAAATTGATTCGTGTATGCAATGAGTGTTTTTCTAAAAATCGTACACACATGTGCCCATAATTATAAAAGTGGTCCTAAGTCAAAATTAAAGAAAAATGTAGAAATAAATACATTATACAATTCTAATGTAAATATGTTCAAATATACTTAATAATATTATTTATAAATATATAAAATATATTATTAATATATTAATTTATAATTCAATACTATTATATTATATATTCATATATTTATTTAATTTATTAATACATTAATAATATAATTATTGAATATAATTTTTAAATAATATATTATATTATAAAATTTTCAAACGAACATCGATCATTTATCTGCGTTTTATGAAAAATATTAAATAAGAACAAAAATTAATTTTAAACTTATACATCTTATTTACAATAAAAGATTGGTGACCAAAAAAAAGGGTGACAAAATAAATATCACGGTTTATAAAAACCATTTTTCGTTGTTGCGAGAAAAAAAAAATTTGTCATCGGCTTTTGTAACAAAACGAACGATCAAAGTTCTTCGTGAGTCTTCCATCCTTTGGGAATTAACGAACCAACGAACCAATCGTATTATAGTTTAATCCTATTAAAAGATTTCGTCGCCGACCCCCATCCAAACCACCCACCCACTCATCCACCCATCGTTTCGAAAAGCAATGATTACTTTACGAAAATACACAAATAAATAAATAAAAAAAAAAAACCAAAAACTTCTCGAATCAATCCCGTTCTTCACGATTTATAAAAAGTAGAAGAAACTGACCAAGTAAAAATTAAAATGAGAATACAAAAAATTACAGTTGATGATAAAACCTCTTCAAGGGATCTAAACAAAATATAAAAAATAAAAAAGGAAATTTATTGATAGGAGGGGACAGAAAGGAAGGGGAAAGGGTGGTAGGACTCTCTAGTTGATGTTAACTTTTGTCGTAATACTTCTTTTGAAGATTTAACCATTAGTGTGAGAGAGAAAGAGATATTCCATTTATATTATATAAAATCGCGTTTATTAGATGCTTTCAACGATAACTTCTACTAGCGGGGTAGTAGAAAGTTTCGTTGCAAACTCGATTAACTCTGCTCATCTTTCTCTCTCTCTCTCTCTCTCTCTCTCTCTCTCTCTCTTTCTCTCTATTACTTTAACAGAAATATATTCGATTTATTTGAAAAACTCAGATGTATGTGAGTGTGCGTGTTTTCAAAGTTATAAGAGAAATTTATATGTATATATATAAAAGGATAAATTAAACGAATACAAATTTCATCTATATATTTTTCTCTATAAAACCCCGTGGCTTTTCAAACTAAAAAGATCAATCTCTCTCTTTCTCTCTCTCTCTCTCTCTCTCTCTCTCTCTCTCTGTCTCTCTCTCTTTTGGTAGTAAGAACATCTTGCGGGAGCTTGTGAATTTAATCGCATTAAAAAGGACCGTGGTAAAGGTGCTCGTAAAAGGAGTCACGAAAGTCACCGAGAGAAAGAGAGAGAGAGAGAGAGAGAGAGAGAAATAGAATGAGAGAACTTTGCAAAACGTTTTACGATCTGGTCTGAACATTATCGAGAGTTTAAAGACCTCTTTCAAACGTGGTTTATATCAGTCACGCTGACGAATTAGTCATGAAATGAGAATATTTTACGATAGTAAAATATATATATATATATATATATATATATATATTATACATAAATGTATTTTTTTTTTTTTACCTTGCATGATTACGTTTTGTGATACCTATTCGTGGTGATATAGTTCATAACACGTAAAGAAACTTTTTTTTCCAGACAAGTATCAACAACCTCGTAGAAAACATGTTTTTCAACTACACTATTTTCCATACTTACGAAAATAACTTTTTTATTTTTTTTGGGAGGAGGGGGGGGGGGCTTATTTTTACCTTTTTCTATTAATTCGATGATAAACATCATCGTCATATAAAAGTTAGTGACGTTCGTCCTTTTTTCTTTTTCTTTTTATTTTTCTCTAAAGTTAATCAATTACTTTATAAGATCCGATAATAATAATATATCGATTCGTGGTTCCCCATTTTTTTATATCGAACAAAATCGTTAAGGTTACTTCTATCGTGATGAGAATATTCGCAGGTGTGAAATTTAACGTGAGTGTTTCTATGAAATAAAATATGAATAATCGCATGCATCGACTTATATTTAATTAATTTGATAATGTTAACGCGATGAGATTGCTTGATTAATAAAATAGTTGACTAGATTTATACTTTCCAATATTTTTAATAATCATATACACACAGACATACATACACACATACCATCGTTTCCAAAGATATTAATATTGGATAAAGGTACGTTATTGTTTTTCTATTTTTTTTCTCTTCCTCTTCTTCTTCTTCTTCTTCTTTTTTATTTTTCTTTTTCAAATATGAATTTATAATGTAGAAATATCGATCGAAATTATATTATAAGATTTTAACGATAATCAATGCAATTAATCGAGCAATACTTTTCCATACGAAAATTGCATGATTAAGATAACGTTGCTAATGCATTTCCAGGTGCAAGATTTCAATGTGATATCAAAGTGAAAGAGGAATGAACGGTCACGTCAGTTTATGGTTTAATATATTATGGTTGACGTTATACCTACGTGAATTCGATCGATTCAATTAAAAAAAAGAATACACATTTTTTTTATCAACGTTACTATACGAACTTACTTATGGTACTTTTAACAAATCAATCTGACTCGTGTAGTCCTATATTGAAATAGTTTTCCAACATGACGAACAAAACTAAACAATCAACGAGTAATATTCTTGAAACCCCGTTTTCGAAGAAGGTTCTTTTTACGATAGAAATCTTTTTACTTCACCATTTATGCGCCAGTAATTCGACAAATTCGATACGATAAAATCTCGAATTATTTTCCTACGTAATTATTTATTATTTGTTTCTTGTTTTTTTCTTTTTCTTTCCTCGTTAAATATACATACATACGATTATTAATTTCGCTATTCGAATTTGGAACAAACAAAATAAATAATCGTGCAATTTGATTTACATTAGAATCGAATAATAAGAAACGCGATAAGCGTAAAAATTGATGATAAAAAAGGAAGATAAACTTTTAATCCTTTTACTTGGATATAAAAAAAATGTACACTCACCTTGCATTTTGGATAATCCTCCTCCGGGGATGGCCTTTTCCAACCGAGCAACGGGGGTATACAAACAAGGGCGGATAATAGCCAGACGAGGGCAATCATAAGTGCCGCCCTGGCCGGTGTTCTTTTCTTCAGATAATCAACAGCTTGTGTAATGCTCCAGAACCTATCAAGACTTATCAGGCATAGGTTCATGATGCTAGCAGTACAAAGTAGTACATCCATCGCTGAATAAATGTCGCACCACCAATACCCAAAAATCCAATAACCCATAATCTCGTTAGCTAATGAAAATGGCATTATAATGAGACCCAAGAAAAAGTCGGCAACAGCTAAACTGGCTATAAACCAGTTTTGAATATTTTTCAATGCCTTTTCCGTAGCAATAGCTATTATCACTAACATATTACCAACTACGATGATTATCATCAGTAATGTGGCAATGATAGATGCCAAAATGATATGCGGCAATGTATATCCGGATGGATACATACTATCACCGTAAACGATCAATGTCTCGTTGTTGCTATCATTATTATTATTATTATTATTAAATGGATATTGCATACTCCCGTTAAATATGGAATCGTTCGAGTATGAATCGGCAAAGTCTTCTTCCATCGTGTCTGAGGTTATACCAAATAGAAGATCGACGCCAAGGCTGGAACCACCTGTGAAGATCTCAAACGTACTTCTATTTGAGATACTTGAAATGAATGAAGAATCTTCTATGTCGCAGCCACAGCCGAGGGGATTTTCTCTTCCACCTCCTCCTCCACCTCCACCTCCTCCTTCTCCTCCTCCTCTCGGCTGTTCGCCGATCCTCTCAATCGGATCGTTCAAAGTACCGTTCTCTTCCGATGACACGATTTTTCCGCCAATCCTCCTTCTACTACTATTACTACTACTACTATTATTATTATTATCTTCAATAGTAGTTTCTGTGGTGTCGTTGTTCCAATCGCTGGTCCAACCGACGGCAAAATCGGTAAGACTTGTTAAATTAATTTCCGTTCTATCCTCTTCTTCCACGTTATCCACGTTTATCGTAGAAAATGATGAAGTTGTTGTCCCGGGAACCGTTGTAGAACTATACCACGTCATGTTCTCCTCGAATATGCTCCTCGTTGACGCCGTTGCCGAGCTAACGGCGTCCTCGTTAGACATAATGTTGCCGAAGACTGGCGGGATCATAACTTC
The DNA here is from genome assembly GCF_049000335.1 of Polistes dominula. NCBI lineage: Eukaryota > Metazoa > Arthropoda > Insecta > Hymenoptera > Vespidae > Polistes > Polistes dominula. Next base: position 1,673,820 of record NW_028301150.1, read on the forward strand.
TTTCACCCACGCCGTCTTCTGCGAATGCTATCTCGTTGATAACGTTAAAATTTCGTCGTAAGACGATGATGTACTCGCAATCGTAATTCTTGACGATGAAGAAGAAGAAGAAGAGGAAGAAGACGATGAAGATGTTGAAGATGAAGAAGAAGAAGAAGAAGAAGATGTTGACGATGAAGACGAGGACGAGGATGACGAAGAAGATGACGATGAAGAAGTTGACGATGAAGAAGTCGACGAGGATGTACCATCGCCGCTCGTGGAAGTTTCTTCCGATGTCGCCCCTATCGGGGAACTTGGATGACACCTTGCACTCGGTGCCAGTTCTAATAACAACAACAACAAGAGTGTGGTGGTCTCGTCGCATCTCGAGGCCAGCGCCGTCATGCCCGCTTCGGCATTATGTCATTCTTTTATCAAAAAAAAAAAAAACTATCCAACTTTTTTTTTTCTTTTTCTCACTCCCACACCTCTCCTCCTTATCAATTCCACCCTTTTTTACTCGACACTTATTTTTCTCAAGTCAACTGAATGCACTGAGTAAGTATTATTTATTATGTAACAAATGAGAGAGAGAGAGAGCGAGAGTGGATCCTGTTTTATCTTCTTTCTCTTCAAACTATCTTTCTCTCTCTTTTTGTATATATACATATATATATAATAAACTTTTTTTTTTTATTTAATAAAACCTTATGAATCGTTTCGTCTACATAAAAATTACGTAGATCATTCTTTCTGAAGCTAATATCTGGGGCTGGTACGTGACGCTAGGTGACGCGAACCATTGCCTTCGATGAAGAAGGCGTCGAGATGTCCTCGTTTTTTCTCTTCCCTTTTTTCTTACTACATATATATATTCCTTCTTCTTCTTTGTTTTTTTTTCTTCCTATTTTTTTGTGTCCCTTCGTTTTTCTACGTCATCCTCCTTCGTCGTTGTCTTAATCGTAGATTGGCCCTTGATTTATTGCTTTGCGTGAGTCGTCGTGACTCTCCTGAATTCACTGGGCTCACGACGATAGTGTGTTAAATACGAACGAATGAGCAACCAAAAAAAAAACAAATGTATTTATATATACATATATATATATATAGGATATAGAAGAAAAGATATAGAGAGAGAGATAGAGATAGAAAGTGAGAAAAAGTAGAATTAGAAAAAATCAAAAAAAGATTTACGAACAGCTCGGGGTTTGGATTGATTAATCGAAAAAGCGAAAGATTAAACTTTTCTTGCGTTTAAACGCATTGTAGAAATAGAAAGAGAGAGAAAAAGAGAGTTAGAGAGAGAGAGAGAGAGAGAGAAAGAGAAAGAGATTAAAATTTGCGATGAAAATTGGTCCCCCTTTTTTCTAACTTTTCCTTTAAATTAATCTCGTATACGAGTCTTAAACACGAACGGTAATAGTGAATTCGAGAGAGAGAGAGAGAGAGAGAAAGAGAGTGAGTGAGAGAAAGTATGTGTGTTTGTTTGATTATGTGTTCGTGTGAGAAATGGAGAGAGAGAGAGAGAGAGAGAGAAAGAGAATATACTTCGTTAATTTAAGAAAGCTTGATTGCTTATCGGAACCCTATAAGTTCCTTCTATCTCTCTCCTCTCGTAAAAGTACTTAGTCCCTTCGTGTTTAAAAGGTCCCGACCTTCGAAATTAACCCCCGTACACGCTGATTTCGCACTAACGACGTCCGCGAGTTAATAATTAATTATCGCAACGGGACTAAAAGCCTAAGCGTTGGATACCCGTACTGCTCCGACCTGCTTTCCGAATCGTATTTGGAAGATAAACGTTTCGTAGATTTATATATATATATATATACATATACATATATGTATGTATATATAAATGTATGTATAATATAAAAAAGTAAAAAGAAAGATTAAGAAGAAATTTTTAATAAAAAGAACAAAAATGATTGTGCGGGTTTTAGGATTATAAACCGCCGAAAAAGTACACTATATGTATATATATATATATGTATACATATATGTTAATATTGGTCGCGCGCGAATGCGCGCACACACACACACAAACGTTAAAGGGCGCTATTTATTAAAAATGCACACACAATAAGATTTTCAACGCGAAAAAGTCGAATAATTTTCACGTTAAATAGCCGCGATCGGATCGATCTTTTGAATAAAAGGGCTTTGAGAAGGAAGGGGGGAAGGGTGTCGAAATTCGACGGGCGGCAGAACAACATTCGTCGTCGTAATATATATATTCGTTTTTACGCTTTTTACGTATTAAATCTCGTACGCGTAATATTCATCTAAATACAAACGTACACATTGAATAAATGACTAATTTAATTAGTGGTGTTCTTATTTATTAAATATAGATCATCATCATCATCATCATCATCATTATTTAACGACTATCGAATATAAGGAAAAATTGATTTTAATTGGAAACGGGTTATAGAAAAATGGAAATATGTGAAGAGAGAGAGAGAGTTTATTTATTTTTTTTTTTTAGACAAGTTACTATTTGAATGATTGTTTCAAGTGTTTTATTGAAAAAAAAAATAGAAATGAGAAGAGAGTTGTTTGATTTCTTTTCTCTCTTCTTCTATACACCCACTCTTATTCTCTCTCTCTCTCTCTCTCTCTCTCTCTCTCTCTCTCTCTTTCTTTCTTTCTTTCGTACACGCGGTCACGCGACAATGTAATAATATCTTTTACAACGTGATTCTCTCTTTCTCTCTCTCTCTCTCTCTCTCTCTCTCTTTTACGATAAACAAACTCAACCGATCGCGTGGGATCTCGTCGAACCCTTTTCCTCTCTTTTTCTTTTTCTTTTTTTCCTTTTTATCTATCTATGTACACCTATTTACACGGTGGTTACGAAGTCATTACCTCGTAACGAGCAACGTTCCCCCTATTTTTATTTTTTTATTTTTATTTTTCTTGTTTTTTTTCTTTCTCTCTCTTTTCTAACGTCTTGCTTTTTCTTTTCTCTATACTCTACGTGTTGGTTTTTTTTTTTTTTTTTTTTTTTTTTTTTTAGTGCACGTGTGTATTATATTACGTTTATGAATATAGCTACTATACGTGTACCAGATGATTAGCAATGAAGATTTCGAAAATCGAATTTTACAGATCTTCTTAATTGTTTTTTTTTTTTTTACGTCTCTCTAATCTCACGTATTGTACTTTTACAATCCCTTTTAATAAAAGTTTTTCACAAGCAACACCTACACCATTACCACTTCCACACCAACACCAACAACACCGGTAGGAAGAATCACAACAGCGAGTTCGTCGATCCCACGTATCGAAGAAAATCTTCTCAACGATATAGTAATTTTCGATCACAATGACGATGATATTCCTCTTCTTCTTCTTCTTCTTCTTTTTTTATGCTACCTCTTCTTCCATCCAATTGCATCGTTTCGTACCACTTTCTTTTTAAGTTGCATGACTTTTTTTAACTTATCTTCAGTCAACAATCTTTCCTTACGTTTTATTATTTTCTCTTTTGCTTTCTTTCTTCTTATCAATCTTCCTCCTCTTTTTATTCCTCTTTTGATTTTATTTCTTTTTCTTTTTTTCTTCGATGATCGAAACCACTAGAACCACCACCAACCACTACCACCACCACCACCACCACCACCACAACTACTACTACCACCAATACCACACCGATGACCGAACGAATCCTCGTTTTCTACGATCTTTCAACCATAAGAAAATTTACTCCAAATTCACAGTTTATTGTTCCACTATTCTTTTCTTATGTCTTTCTTTCTCTCTTACCCCATCTCAATTTATTTTCTTGTCTTTCAAAGTAACGTCACTTCTTTTTTTTTTTTTTTCAATGCTGACAAACGCGTGCGTGCGTGCGTACGTGCGTGCGTACGTGCGTGCTTACGTGCGTGGGTGGATACGTTAATGTCAAGTAACGCAATTTACTCGCACTTCTAAACTAAACTTGATCTCAACTCTCGTTTAATTATAAATTTTCTTTTTCTATACTCCGATAGGGGTTTTTTTTTCTTTTTTTTTTTTTTTTTATATTTTACGAACAATTTGTATTCTCTCTTTGCTTCTAACCAGGCAAATTATCCACGTAAACAGTGTTATGTGTTTTCTGTACAATCAGAACGAATCGTTGCTTCTTAACTCGGGAACACTGAAGAAGAAACGCACGAGTTTCGATTTGATAGAAATGATAGGAATCGAAATAGGTTTAAAAAGTAACATAAAAGAAAGAGAGAGAGAAAGAGAGAGAGAGGCACACACACACACACACACACGTATAAATAAAAATAATTGATTAATTAAAAATGATAGATTAAATATCTCAATTTTTAATCATAGCATACATAAAATTATCCAATCAAATGAAATATTAACCATCCTGAAAATTTAAAAGAAAGAAATCAAAGACGAGAACACGACGTAAAAATGAAGAAGAAGAAGAAGAAAAAAAAAATTGAGACTTTCCTCTGAACTATTTTGCACTTGCTGCACGTAACGTGAACGTTCAAAATTCGTGAACGAATTAAAAGTAAACTAAATAAGGGAAATGTGTGAATGAGTGAGAATTGAGTGATTGAGTGCGTGCGTGTGTTTAGTTACGTTTCTTACGTAGGGGGACAGTTCGAGGTTGTCTCACGGGTGTTTGGGAACGCACTGCAACCGTGAGGAACTGGAGCTAGGAACTCGAACTCCCTCTCGCGTCTCGTTTGGGGGTTGGTTGGTTGGTTGCTTTCTCTCTCTCTCTCTCTCTCTCTCTCTCTCTCTCTCTCTCTCTCTCTCTCATACTACGTAGCAAGGATATCGAAAAGGGGTAGTAGCAGCAAGAGTTGGTGGTAGTGGTAGTGTTAGTGTTGATGTGATAGTAGTAATGGTGGGAGTTGTGCGCGCGTGTGATCGTACGTACGTAAATGTGCGCCCTCTCGTTCCTTTCGCAAGCGAAGGGAGGTTCGGAAAGGGTTCGAAAGGGAAGAGGGGAGCAACTGTGTGTGTGCGTGTGTGTGTGTGAGAGAGAGAGAGTAAAATGAACGACACAGAGTGAAAAAGGGGAGGGGAATAGATAGGAAGGTGGTTAGGTGGGTGGTTGAGGGTGGTTGGTTGGTTGGTTGGTTTAGGTTGAGGAAAAAGGGAGGTGAGGTTGGAGAGGAGGAGACGAAGAAGAGGAAAACCAGCTGGCACTCTGTGGGAGGCTGACTGGTGTCTCTCTTCGAACGAGCGAACGATCCGTCGTCCGTCCGACGCTTCTAGCGTCGAGGCGCCGTCTGACGGAATCGTCCTTTCCTCACGCGCAAGCGTCCCAACGTCTAACACCCCCCACCCCAAACCCCCACTCTTCTATCTTTTCCCTTCTCTAGTTTCTAATCTTTTTTTTTTTTTTTAACATTCTTCTCTATTTTCTTATACTTTGGTTTTTATCAACAGTTCGGACACATTCGTACGTCGTGATAAAGAATAATAATTTATTTTTATTTTTATTTGTGTCCATAACTATGAAAGTGGTCTAAGTGAATTTTATATAATATTGAAATAACTAATGCAATCTAAACGATTAACTTTTGTACAATATCGTGAGAATTATATTAAATTAATTTAGTTTTAAAATAATGTTGCGTTGTGTTTTTAATTTTGACCAACTTAAACCACTTTAATAATTATAGGTATATATAGTTTCAAGGATCCCTTTCAATAATCCGAAACTTATTATTATTTGATCATCAACGTTCTACGATAGGAAAGACTAATCTATTGTGATGGATGGATGGATGATGGGTTCTTGTCGTCTTTTCATATGCTTATAAAATTATTCATGCGATCTTTAAAGCTTTTTTTAACCCAAACAAACACGATTCATAACTTGATTGAAATAGTTTAAATTAAAACGATATTTGTTCAATTAAGTATTATCATTTTAATTTATACGAATTGCATTATGAATTTACTCGACAGTTTCATGGATAAAAGTTACATACGAATCGTTATCAATATATCATTGTTCATTTACAAATTTAAATTCATAATTACTTGACCTAGTATATATATATATATACTACTACTTATCAATGTAATAGCATAACTCTACTTTTAATAATTGACGTCATATGAAAAATATATAATGTATCATGGAGTAGGTCAGTACCAATTTCTCATTGTAATAATAGCGTGGAACATCCGACATCTGGTAACACACCATGGTTGTTACTTCGCTTCACTCGGTTATCTTTATTGCCGGTAACCATATCGCGAAGATTCCCACATAAATCTTGTACGGCTATTAGATAGAGGAAAGGAAGATTCATCGTGATACTTGCGAGCCGTTATATCACGAACCAATCGTTTTGATGATACGCATGCTTATACGGTTACGTTATTACTCATCATGATATCCGTATATTTTTCTTTTTTTTTTTTTTCTTTAACCTAAGTATTTTTTCTGTTACGAGCAAGCACACTCGAAGCATAGTTTATGGTCATGGGAAAATATTTATATTGAAGATATAAAAAGAATTGATTCTTCGTGAGACATTAATTATTTTTTAATTTTGTTATTTGTTCGTAACTATTTAATATAATTATACTCTTCTATCCCCCTACTCTTATTTCAACGATAGTAATATATTTTGAGATAATAATACACTATGTCAGAACTAATAAAGCGGATAGAGGTAACAACGATGATGATGATGATGATGATGATGATGATGATGATAGGAAAGTTTTGTTACGCTCATCTCTTAACACAAATGAGTAAGGATTAAAATGAGAAACTTACGCTACTACTAATAGTCGTTGAGAAACCGAATCCTGCTTTATTCGTCGAATTAGTTATACTATTTGTATTGTATTAGCGATGAAACCTTCTCGTACAAAGCCTCTTCCAATGAACATCGAAATTTCAAGTAGAAAATCGAAAGAGAAAGCTTCATCTCTTCTTGTTCACTTATATCACTCTAATTTATTCACTCGTTCATTCGTTCGATTTTCGTGAGACGACTATTCTTCATTTATTCGTTTCTTGATTAATCCAAATGAGTAATAAGAGTATTAATCAAATTAATTGTTGTTATCGCTCAAAACGATATTATTGCGAAAAGTAAAAAGAATAGGAAAAAGGGAAGAAACGGCGCGAAAAACGAATTATCCACTTCGACTGGCTTCTTATCTTGTTGGAAACGCCATTATTCATTTTTCTCGGTCTGGTATTTCATTCGTCAGGTTGCACCGACCCGCTCGAGAACATCAGAATGAAATAATGGAATCCGATGGGACTGAAAGACATTCCCTTCCAACACTAAACCTCCATCATTACCACTACCACCATCACCACTATCACCACCACCATCAACCGCTACCATTGTGTTTTCTTACATAAGACATAGCAATTTTTAGCTTACTCTCAAAGTGAGCAATAAAAAAGTATGTCATCTCTGGCATTCCCTCTTTGTATTATTTCATACTTGCAATTTCAACATATCTAAAAAGAATCTCATTTCGTAAAACATTATATCCGCTTTTTCTTACTGAAACTCTTAATTCTTATTCGACCATCACTACCAACATCATTACGTTTTACATATCTCAGTGAAATGATAAAAATTTTGAATCATCTTAAAGTTGAACAAAAAGGAAATTTTTCAATTTTCACGCTGCACCGAACACTACTATTGCATCTCAAATTATTTCGAATTTATGTAATCCAATTTGAAATTGTCTTTTTTTTTTCTTTTTCATATATTTATTACGCGAATCTTAACATCGTCCTTTATTATTTATTATTTGCAATTTTGTACGAGTTATTAATGTTTTTTTCTTTTTTTTTTTTTTTTTTCAACATTATCATGTAAACTGATTCGTAAAACATTTCGCCACTTTTCCAATACTAAATATCACGTTTTGTTAGTCGTTTCGAAGTTAACTCAATTTGTGTGTCGTCTACCTGTCTGTCCACCTGTTGTATACTTGTTAGTTTGTTTATTTGTTTGCTTATTTGCCGTTTCGTTTATTAAATGTCTATCAAAGTAACTTAACGTGTATAATTTATTTTTTTCTTTTCTTATTCGAGAAAAAAATGAGAATAAAAAGAGTAAAATAGAAAGAGGGGGAAAAAAAGAAATGACGGGAGAAAAGTCGAAAGTCACCAAAACTTTTTACTTATCAAGAAACTCTTAGCATTTCACCCTCAAACCTAACTCTCTCACGAATGTTCTACTTACCAGGCGTCATTTTCCTTAGCGAAGATATCCCCGAACAGAGTTCGGAAATAGACGAGTTCGTTGTCGGCACGATGCACGAGAATAAGATCGTTCAAAGTTATCTAGAGAATCCGAATCGTTGATTCTGCTCGAGGAAGTTTCACTTTTCGAAACGAGTTATATATACATGACTACCTTTTCTTCTTCTTCTTCTTCTTCTTCTTCTTCTTCTTCTTCTTCTTCTACTTTTATTTTAAATCTTTCATATTTCTTTCCTTTCGACAGATCGAAAGAGTTTTTTCTTCCATCTGTTTTTCATAAATTATCATCTGACAATTTTTTAAACAAAAATAACATCTTCAATAAAATTAATATTTAAAATCATTTCTCGTATCATTTGTAATTCATAATTATATTATTAAAATTTGCGCCTATTATTTTGTGTATTTTTTTTTTTTTTAATTAGAATATTTTCATATCTTTATTTTTAAATTTGATTTTCAAAAATATTATCAAATGTCTACGTTAACGATTTAAAATACACTTTTATCTTTCATATGTTAAATGTTAAATCCTTCATCCAAAATTATCTTATACATATATCCATCCTCTTCTTATAATTTTTTTCGAAGTACAACTATAACCGTGTAACAAAAACTAAAAAAAAAAAACTAAAAAATTAATCATCGTGTCAACAACACAACAACATTTGCTAGCATCAAATAGTCGATACTTAACTTATCACTTATCCTTTCCTTTACTACTACTACTACTACTACTTTCTTTCAAACACCACTTTCACCATATAGTATTTCCTATCCTCTCTTCTCTCCCTCGTCATCCAAAAGATACTCCTTGTCCCTTTTCCCATTGTTGTAAAACTTTACTTCGGTTAACTTGAGGATATCGTCGTAAACTCCGCGGTCCGAACATGCAGGCCTCTCTCTCTCTCTCTCTCTTCACGAGACAGAGATAGAAGACATGTATTGGTGGTAGAAGATGTATGTGTACGTGTATCGGCATTGTTCCTCGTCCTGGAGGACATGCACTATGGTCTGACGTAGAAACTAGTTACAAACTCCTTCCTTTCGGTTCTGTCCTTACGACAAGATACGGGAACATCCTCCCTACCCTACCAAACCCCCCCCCTTTTACTCAACCCTTTACCTCTCACACACAATCTCCAATGTCCTTTGCGAATCCCCACTTTCTCTATCTATCTATCTCTCTCATACACACGGACACACACACACACACACACACATTCGTTAGATCTGTTTCAAACGTATTCGAATTCTGTTACAACTACGACATCGTTCATGGCCGATCATGAGTGAGATAACCATTAGGGCTTACAAATTAATCGACTTTACTATTCTCCTTAGAAATGTTTGATAAAGAGAGATAGATAGATAGATAGATAGATAGATAGATAAATAGTAAGATATTATTAAGAAAACCAGTTGCATTAACATTATTTTCTATGTATAATAAGAAAATGTATATATAATTGTAATGTACGATTATTTATATATATTTGATCATGTTAACAGTAATATTGTATTAACCTTCTCGCTACGGGCGTATTTTCCGCCCGAAATTGCACTTTATTTTCAAGTAATTTTGTTGTTAATATTAACGATTTTTAATCAAAAGAAACGAAACACTAAAATTACACGTCCAGAGTAGGATATTTGACGTGCTATAACTACATATGTTCGTCGTATGTAAAATACGCGGTATTTTATGGAGAGCCACTATAGTGATCCGTAATAACGAAAGGGTTAATAGACTAGAATAATGTGTATATTAAGCGTGACGAGTATTTTGTATTAGACATAGGTGTTATTGAGATATGTGTTAATATAAATATATTTCATTTTATATCTTATGTTAGTAAAATTTGATTCGAAGATGTTGAATCAATCGGCAATTAAAGGGAATTAAATTAAATGATTTAAATCGGTGGGTGTCTCGATTGTGATCAATTTGTATTCCAATTTTCCAAGCAACTTTCGACGCATTTTTAAAATGAAACAAAAATAAATGGTTAAAAATTAAACGATTGAAAATAATAGAATATATTTTTCGTATTTATATGATTTTAATCTAACCCATATCACAAATGTTATTTAATCGTAATATTTGTTCTAATAGCAATAATTATTTTTATTATATGTAAAACAAAATTGTTTATCTTTACGCATTAGTTATGTAACACGTTTTTATCAGTGTATATATATATATATATATCTAAATTATATATCATGCAACCTATTATAATATAAAATATTCATATACATGTACATATACGTTTTATCTAGCTGATACTCTTTAAAAAAAAATATTTTATACGGCCATTGAACAGTTGAAAAAGGGGGTTGGAGGAATGGTATACGAAATTCGAGCGAATATAAATTATTCGAAACGCATGTGTGTCTCTTTACCGCTTTGATTTTAATGAACGTTGAAAATTTTCCATGCTCGATCGTACGCTTGCTATGCGATATCGTTAATTCTCTCTCTCATTCTCTCTTTCTCTCTTTTTCATCTCTCTTGGGGGGAAAAAAAAAAGCATACTCGTTGAAACATTAACAATAATCAAACGATCTGACTTGAAAATCTTGAAATGAAATCAACACTTTAAAATCGATGTTTACTCGGTTTATTTTCCGATCGAGATATATTCTCGAAAAAAGATTTTTTTTTTTTTTTTTACAAACCACTTTCGAATCCAATCTTTTTTTTTTTATTTTCAAATGAAACGAAAACAAGTCGAATATTTTTTAAACGATTTTAAATTACCAAATCGCATCGCACAGCACAGTGTTAAATATCGATCGGATTATAACACCAAGGCAATGTGTCGAATTCAATATAGGTCACGGGATATAATATTCTTAAACTTTTCTCTCTTGGGTAAACTTTTTTAATGATTATAAAATGAATAAAAAAAAAAAAGAAAAAGAAAAGATAATAAATCTGATCTTCCGATGATGAACACTTGAGAGATACGATACGAGATTCTATTATCAATTAAAAAACTAGGCGAATTATTAGATAAGCATAAACATTATTTAACTATTAACATATTAAAGGGTTTTTGACAAATTTCACGATCGATCTTCTGACAATCATCGTATCATTTAATAATTGTCACGTAATCCAAGGATTTTCTACGATTTTCTTTGAGTTGAGGTGTAAAGGAGGAGATGGTTGGTGTAAAAAAATAGAATCTTACAAAATTTGAATTACAGATCTAATATTTTGTTATTTTTAAATATTAATGTTGCTTTTTTGATTTGTTTTTCTTATAGATCTTATAGAAAAATTAAAGGTACATTAACAATACCGATAACTTTACCGGTTCGTTTAAGATTCTCCAGCAACAACAGCAACAACCCGTTTAAAACATCTAGGGCCACAAAATACTTGGTTAAGGGCTATAAAAGTGAGAATGAGTAAAGTAAAGTGAAGTAAAGTAAAGTCGAGATACCGATATAAAACTCGCGTCTATTTCTCTGAGCAACCAGAAGAAAAGTGGCTCTTACTTTTCTTTTATTTACAACTTCAGTTCTTCCTTCTCCCTTCCACTTCATACAATTCCACCGTTGCTATCCCATCGCACCCTTATCCCCCACCTTTTTTGATTACTCGAGTACAAACGTGGAATTTTTCGTTCTCTCTGTTTCGGACATTTCCGATTATACCTTTTCATAGGTCACTTCTTTTTTAATACGTCGACCTTCTTTGTCAGAGTTCGATGTATGAACAGATCTAAATCGAAACTTTTTCCATGATTTCTTCTTTTCTTTATTGTTACTTTTTTTTATAGTTTTTTTTTTTTTTTTTTTTTATTTTTCCCCCGGACTGTTTTTATCCATGAACGTAAATCAAACGAAACAGGTTTAGGTTCGTCGTAAATGTTTGAAAATAAAGAGAGTACGTGTAATAGGTGGGTAAAGGAGAAGGGGAAGGTTAGTTTTCTATTCGAGAAACAAACGAGGGAAAAGTCGAGTTAAAACGAGTGCAATGAATTATGAAAAAAAATGTATTAAAGTATAAAGAAAAAAGTAAAAAAAAAAAAAAAAAAGAGAAAAAAACCCCTTCGCGGTACGCGGCCGTAAAAGTTTCGCGTACTCGCACAAATCTCCTTATAAAAGTGCGTACTACTCCCTCTCTCTCTCTCTCTCTCTCTCTCTCTCTCTCTCTGTCTCTTTCTCTCTTTATGTATTACATAGGTATGAATATATGTATGTAAGTGTGTACGTGTATATCCTGTATGCACAAGTAACCTACGTGGTGTCCTGGCTTTTCTACCCCTGTCAACCTGTCGTGCCGTTGTTCTTTTGTTCCCGTTTTCCCCTTGCATATACACGTCGCATGCATCGTTTCCACTAAGTTTTTCCGAAGAAAAGTCTTTTTAGCTGGAGCTTTTTATTTTTCTTCTTTCTTTCTTCTTCTTCTTATTTCTCGCCACCATAAATCGCACGCAAGGAGAAAAAGCGCATGGAAAGTAGTAGAAGAAGGAAAGAGATGGAATGGGGTAAGGTGGGTGGTTGGTGGCTGACTAAAAGGGGGAGATCTTTCGGCGTTCAAAAGCAATAGGGTTGAAATATATGAAGCTTGAAAAAGGGAAAAATGCCAAAAAACGTGTTGGCAAAGTAGATAAAAGACTCGGCAATTTTTGATTAAATTGTTCAACGCCACGTTGGTTATCTCAACGATCGTGATAAATAAGATAGAAAAATCTAAAATAGTACTCTTTTCTCTCGTCGACTTATGCGTTATTTCATCTTCCATGATCGCTAACTTTTTCATAGGATCTGTAAAAGAAAAGATATATATATTTTTCCTTATCTTTATGTGTTATTTTGAATATAACATTTTTCAATAAACATTTGTCAAACAATTCCTATTCGATTATTTTATATATCGATAAAATGACATTGATATTGTAATAACAATTAAATTTCATACTCTTAAACTACTCGATTATATTCTATCGATCTATGAATATTAATCTTTAATAATAACCAATAAGATGATAATTACAATACTTTCATGAGTATAAATAGTGAAAGCTGATTATGAATAAAGGACGAACGGTATTTCTAACGCTCGTAAACTAACTGTATAATAATAAATCCTTTGATCCTCTTTAACTTCAAGAATTAAAGTTCTACTCGGTAATTGCAATGACGATCTACCACCTTCTGGTTACTTTCTCGTGTCTCACCATCACCACCAGCCCCCTCCATTTCCACCCCATTTCCACAATTCGTAAATCGATGAGAAGGATGAAAGTGGAACGTGAATGACGATGAACATTTCCTTCTCTGACACGAAAATACATACGTAATATACATGTATATATATATATATATATATATATATATATATATATATATATATATATATATAGAAGAGAGGGACAGACAGAGATAGGTAGGTGGGTGGGTGTTATACCTCGAAGGAGATCGGATATCGGTATCTATCTGAAAGCTTTGTTCTAACCAACACGATCGAATGGTGGCTTCTCCTCGATCCTGAACCTTTCCTCTCCCCTCTCCCCAACTTCCTCTTTCGTCTGTTAATACGTTGATCGTACGAGGCATTCATTAAGTTGAGGACCGATTATTGGGAAACCGATAATTGGAAGGACCGAAATATCGATCACAGTACGAAGGAGACCTCTCCCTTGTATCCTATTCGATCATTTCTCAACCATTCCGTTAGATCGACGACCCATATTCTTCCACTTTTCCTTCACAAACTGCTGACTATTATTCATTTCGAAAAGAATTTAAATAAAAAAGATCTTTTTCCACGAGTATCTCTTATTCATAATAAATGAATACAACGTATACATTTCTAAGTAGAGTGTGTATATTATACACACATACACATATATATATACCTAGATTCTCGTTGCAGCATGAATACGTACTGAGTAGACGGAGTTAATAGACACCATTTACCATTGTACAGTCGCCATTGTTTCTATCTCACTGGACCAAATATCGTACTATCATCTACTACTACTACTACTATTACTACTACTACTACTACTACTACTACTACTACTACTACTACTACTACTACTACTACTACTACTACTACTAATACTATTCTGTAGAATTTCTTTACCATATACACGTTACTAGGATTTAAAGATTATAAATATTCCAAGGTGGGAGAAGGAGAGAGAGGGGTATTCGGTAAAATGAAATTGCAAACAATGGGGAGAGAGAGAGAGAGAGAGAGAAATTTAACCCTTAGTCACTTGACAAATTATATATATTATACTATATACTTTCGAATAAATTGTTTTCTTCATTTTATAATCACATCATTCTCGCACATCAAACCAATTATTCCAGGAAACAAGTTGTCCCACATTGTTTCCCGCCCCTACCCCATCCCGTGCTCGTAAACCTCGGGTACAACGTTCGGAAAGGGGTGGGAAAGGGCAGAAAAGAGAAAGAGGAGGCTGGGGCTCTTCTCTACTCGAGCAAAATCGAATTCAACACAATTTGGGGATACACGCGTAACGCAATGAGCTTAAATCGATCGATCGATCGATAGATCGGGAGAGAGTTGCCACGTGTTTTGTAGTAAATATTCAGTTACATACTCTCAGATGGTATTATGGTTACGAGTTTTTTGAAGTGAAAACTTCTTTAGAACAGGAGTGATCTGAAAAGTAAATAAACGCGGTCGGTCAGGAAACGGAGCTATGAAACGGAGCTATGAAACGGCTGCTATACTAAATAATGAAAGAAAAAGAGACAAACATATAGGATTAAGCCAGCGAGAGAATGAGACGAAATATAGCTATATAGTTTTTCCTATTCTCGGTCTCACTCTAAAAGTAGTGAGGTTTTTTCCGAAAAGTAGTGAGGTTTTTCCGAAAAGTAGTGAGGTTTTTTCCGAAAAGTAGTGAATACAGAAAGTTAGTGGTACTGAAGGGCATGTAAGAAGGAAGGAAGGTAGGAAGGAAAGAAGGGTCGGCTCGTCGTCTGACCTACTTTTTATAGTTACAAACGGTATAAGAGATATAGATAGAAATAATGTTACAATGGTTGTTTTTTCCACCTTCGTGATGGAAGAAAAGAAGGAAGAAAACAAGAAATAAATAAATAAAGTCTCGTAAAAGTAAAGAAAAGAAACAAGAAAAAAGATAATAATAGAAAAATAGAATTATATTCTTTTATAATGTATGTTCTATATTTTACGTGACACATATAGATTAAAACTTATAAATTATAGATATCTATATATATATATAGGTTAGAATTACGTCACTCTACGGACCAATAGAAATAAATTTCCGTACGATGTAGTAGTTAAAAGAAAATATGTGTATAATATATAGAGTTCCATTTCGTATGAATGTGATAATATTAGTGGTACAGAAGAGTGCGTAGTGACGTATATATATATATAGCTATATGTGTGTAAGGCAAGAAGAAAAAGATAGTTTTGCCAGCTAGGGGGAAACCTTGCGAGGAGAGAGAGAGAGTACTACCAACGCAACGCGACCTCTTTCCACGTGTTGCACACCCCTTCTCACCATCACCACTACCACCACCACCACTACGATCGTAGTCGTCGTCGAAGTCCAAAGCTACCACCAAAGAGGACCCCGCCCTTGTGACGTCATAGCATACGGCGCTTGCGTGTGCGTGTTGCGTTTGCCTTGCAATCGTTTCTATGTATTAGTGAGCGCAGTGGCCGCGCGCAGGATCTCTCTCTCTCTCTCTCTCTCTCTTTCTCTCGCAGTCCTTCTAACTATCCCCCTCCGACCATCTCCCACAACCAACCCCTTCCTCGTCTTCCTCTTCATTCTCTTCGTTGTCCTCTTCGTCGAGGAAAATGCTACGTGGAGAGGGGTGTATCGACCTCTATCCCTGCTACTTCTAGCTGCTGCTGCTGCTGCTTCTGCTACTGCTACCAGACTCACGATTCTTTCTATTTTCAACGAACAAGAGGAAAGGAACTAATGACGATAGTGGGGGGAGTTGATAGGGGGTAAGGAGAACTGTGTGACGTCATGGATGCTAGATAGAAAGGATCGAACTCGGTAAAACAAGAATAGTCAACGTGTATGATGATACGGAATACGCATGTACGACTAAACGTAAGGATTTGAATCGAATTCAGGTTGATACCCTTTCTCTTGTTGAAGTGAAAACTTCTTTAGAATGGGGCTGATTTGAAAAAAAATGAACGAAAATGCATGTAACGGTAACGAAACGATGAAACGGTTAAGGTACTAAAAAGAGAAAGAGACAAACATATATACATCTATAGGAATTATATGGGTCAGTGAAGAGAATTGGTCAGTGAAAGGGGTGGGTAAAGAATAATTCAAGAGGTGGGGGTATTATCAGTGAAAGGGTAGGGAAATATTCAGCTAAGGGGGTATGGGTACATTTATCACATACGCGTTTTCTTCTAATCTTTTAAATTTTCCAACAAATTTTCTTTGCACTCTCTCTCTCTCTCTCTCTCTCTCTCTCTCTCTCTCTTTCTTAATTCCCTTCTTCTTTTATTATTATTCGTTTTTTACGTAATTATTCTCCTATTCGTAGTATCGTTATTATTTCTTTATTCAATTAGAAATAAATTCAACGTATTTATATAGCATCGAATGTACAAAGTCAAACTAAAAGAACATTTAAAGAAAGATGAATGATTTAACGTAGTAAAGGTATTTATCCATTTTATAAAAACTAGAATAATAAGAAAAAAAATACTTTTAGAAAAGATTTTTATGAATGGAAAGATCAATCTTATTTCGACGTTTTATAAAATAACGTAGTAGATTTTTACGATTTACCATCATAGTACGTAGTTTATTGAAAACGTAAATGCGTAAAATGTATGAAGGTAAAATGCAACAGCGTATATGTATTTGTACATATCGATAAAACGAAAACTTTCTCACACATGTATCATACTATTTCATTTCTATGAAATAGTCGTGATCGATTTCTTCGAGATTTTTCGATTTCCCTCCACCCCCTTCTTACCTAATATCACCACTTCTACACCCTTTTTCTCTCCTGTGAAATTTAATGCTAGCACAGTAGAAAACGATAAATGTCTCGATAAAATTTTATTATACGCAGATGTGAACGATAAACGATGACGCATTTATGTGACGCATGCACACACACACACACACACACATGCATATATATACATACATATATGGAACTGACATTCCATGGAACTTATTCTAGTTGACTATAGACATTCTCATTCTACTCGCTTGTTTCGATCACCGTATGCTTAGATAAATACGACGGAAAACAATAATAAACGCTGCTACCGTATAAACGCTCGAGGGTAGCGTAGACGAGAGCATGAACTCATGGATGGAACTGTAAATACGAGATAATCCCTATATTCCTATATATACATGTGTGTGTGTGTGCGTGTGTCTGTACGTTTAGGTGCAGGTGCATCTGTAAAAGGGGTTTCTTCTTGAAAATCCAAAAGAAAAAAAAAACTGAATGAACCGTTTACTTTAGGCATTGTCGAGTCTTTGAGAAAATGGAATTTACGATGAAAAAAAACAAAGATGAAAAAAAAAATAAAAAAAAGAGAGAGAAAGAGAGAGAGAGAGAACGATTTAAAAATTGTTACGTTTAGAAATACGAATCCGAGACGTAACGAAAAACACCCCCTTTCCACTACTCTCCTAACGATTTTTCAATGACAGAATTTGCCGATGGTTTCTTACTCGACTGGTATCCGGGATGAAAGCGTCAATGGGGCTGAGGGAGGGTGAGGGAAGTAGTGTAAAGGCAAGAAAAAGAAAAAAAAAGAAGAAGCAACGATCCATCGTTCCAACCTCATCGGATTTTCCTTTCGACTGAAGGCGGATGGGGCTTGGTTGGATGAGTTGGTTCTATGGGTGAGTGTGTGGATTCGACTGATGGTCGTGAACAATCTTTACATACGGGTGGTGCGACATACGACGAAGGAATTGCCTGTCCAACTGAATGACGGATAAGACGTTGCACGACTTCGATTTTGTGCATATATATATATATATATATATATAAAGAAGAAAAAAATCGAAAAAAAAAAATATCTAAATTTGTAGAACCCCTAGACTCCCCCTCCTGACCCCCCGACACCCACCCACTCCAACATCATCATCGTAAGCCATGAGATTTTGAAATTAATGGAAATTCGATCAGGTCGGTGCGAGATTAAATTTGGCTAATTCTCGATCGAGATAACTTGCTAATGCTATCTTTCCCTCTCTCTCTTTCTCTCTCTCTCTTTTCCTATCTCTTTCTCCCCTCACACTATTTTCGTCGTATAAATTTAATGAGAATCATTAATAAATGGATACGTTTCTAATTTAATTGTTTTCGTTCGGTTAGAGATGGCAGTAATAGCAATAACAATAACGATTATTTTAATGATGACGACAAAGAAGAACCATGGATGATCACCCAACCCTCCCCTCCCCTCTCCCCCCCCCTCCTCCTCTTCAACCTCCCCCTAAATAAAATCAACGATTCAATATCGTACTGTTATAACGTTATTTGATTTTGTAATTATTAGAGTAGATCGATCATTCGTGACTCAGAATATCTCGGGGAACGTGATATTAAATATTATTACTCTCGTCGTCGTCATTATGAAATATTTCGAAAGAACAGTTTTTAATAATAATAATAATAATAATAATAATAATTTAAATCTACGTTGATCGTTTCATTAATTATGAGATATAACGTTGAATAATTTAGTCAGATACTCTTTGGCAAAATCTTTAAGAAGATTTCATTACTATTTCAATATATTTTCTTTCAATTGTAGAGATTGATTTCATGAGAATGATTTTAATTGAAAAATCGTGTACTGTACTCGTAATATCATAGTTAATACAATTTAAGATATCATTAATATTTTAAATACTATTCATGTTATTATTATACTTCGTTTAAACCAAATCGCAAATTAATATTGAAAAAGAATATCACTTGAATGAATGAGAATTGTCATCGTGTTCTTAATGCTTTTAGGATTTCGATTGAATTATTAAAATTAATGTAAATTCATACGCTATTTGATGAATCAATTAAATACAAGTAGAGTAATGTTTTATCGATATTTATGTTTATGTTTTTCGATTCTCGAGACATAGTGAACTATTTCACGAATATATATATATATATATTATTATGATTATTAATTTTGTTTAATATAAATCGACGTTTTTATTCCACGTATTATTCGATGAAAATTTCTAAATGAAGAAATATAAAGGGTGTATTATTATAATAATCAACCGATTATCATCATTCATAAAGTAAAATGTTACTCGTTCGCATAGTTTATAATTCTTCGGTTTTGAGAACAAATGTACGAAGACAGACAGAGAGAGAGAGAGAGACAGAGAGAGAGAGAGAGAGAGAGAGAAGCGTCGAAGTTTTAGCGATGAGTGAAAATTAATTAAAAAGCTACTTTTCAACTGGTATTAATTATAAAACCTTAAATACAATTTATAGAACTTAAATTGAATTTTACGCGAGACAGTCAACCGAAATTCAAGAATATCTAGTTTGGAAAAGATCTAACAGTATCATCTTCTTATTACACCTTCATCGTATAGAACTAAAGGCAACGTAATTAGAAAGACAAAAGTATTAAAATATAGGAAAATAAAAGGTAAGAAAATAAAGGGTGTCAATTTATTAAGAAAATGCCATGATTATAATAATAGTTCGTTAAAGAAAGAAAAAAGTAAAAAAAAAAATATAATGAAAAAAATAGACAAATAATATTTTACCTTTTTATTTCGAACTTTTCTTAACATAAATAATATGCAACGTTATAAACAAATTGCGATATCTATAATACAATATGGAAAATATTCTTCCAATTTTCTTCTTTTGTTTTTGTATAATATTTAAATACATTCAAATTTCGTTTAGATGATCGATCATACATGCGTTACATGAATGATTAGACAAAATAAAAAAGAAACATTTTCAAATTACTTATGACTATATGTCACTATGAATTGAATATATTCTAAATAAAATCCATTTCACATCTAAAAGCTTTTAATCAATTTTAAATAATACAATGAACAACCTACAAAAAAAAAAAATATGTTCCTTAATATAAAACAATAATATATTTTAAATAATAATTGAAGATATATATATATATAGACACTTAAGTTTAGAAAAAAAAAGAAAATGAAGATTTGCGGCTTAAAATCTGAGGATAGATTTGAAAAGATCGATAGATAGGAACACACGAGTTTCGAATGCTAACGCCAATGAAATCTCGACGTTAGCGTGCCGAGCCCTTAGCGCGTATCAATGCGTATCCAACGTGAATTGCTTAAATTCATGCGATACTACGTCCTTTCATAGACGGATAGAATCTAACTAATGATGGATACCATGCAAGGCCTGCATAACCTTGTTCCACCCAGCATCATAAATCGTGCTACATCGGTTACACGGTTTGTGTCGGCAACATCTCTATGCGTGTCCGTATCCTCTCTCTCTCTCTCTCTCTCTCTTTCTCTTTCACTCTCTCTCCCTCTCACTATCCCACCATCACGCAAATTACTATTCTCACGAGGGTATGAACCCCTCTGTTACTACTACTAGTAATTTCATTTTCATCGCTTTAATGCCAGTACTTATTATCGACCAGTCATATTGTTAAACCACCATAATCTTTGTTGGGGGGGGAGGGGGCTGGGTTTGATGTTTCAAATTAACGGATTATTTTAATCGACAAATCTACTTTTCATCTCTAATCTAATCATTTTATTTTTCTATATGTATATATATATTTATTGAAAGATGCTAAAATGTTATAGCAGTAAGTACAATAAATGCTACCAAAAGTGTTGTAATTTAACCTTGAAACTGCATAATGAATCGATTGTTTTTGTAAAATTTACTATAGAAATATTAATAAAAGAAAAATATATACGTACGAATTTGTTAATGTTTAAACTATTAACATAACGATTTATCCTTAGGAAATTATATTTATGCAATTATTGTTGATATTATTGTATAATACAATGCGTGTATTTAACTTAACGTAACTTAGGAAGAATTGTATTATTACATTATTGAATTTGTAATTTGATTATTAGATATATTAAGTAATGTATACGTTTACAATGTTTAAGAAAGTTTAATCATTATGTAATTAATACTCGTGTTTAAATCAATATTAATAATTTATTTGTCAGACGGATTTTTAAGATGATCTTTCATGTACATATATCAACGTATTAATCAAATAATATGGAAATAATGATTACTATTATATTTGTTTATTGATAACGTTATCGATGTCACAAGCGAATAAATATCTGCCGCTAAGAACATTATCTGTCTACCGAATGGGCACCAATTTTCTATACGAATGCGGATTCTTAAGTTCGATTTCTTTTTATCGATGCATCGGTTGGAAGTAAATAAAAAGGGATGTGAAAAATATTGTGAAAAATTGGACTATCCGCAAGATTAATTATTATTACTACGTTTTTTAAATATAATTTTCTTTTTTTTTTCATCATTTTTTTTTCAGTATCGAATTCGTACGAAATTTGTATTACATTTCAATTGATTTATTATAACAACAATTTGATCGAAATCGAACGAATACAAATATTAATTAAATATTCTTTCTTATATACCTACATTTATCAATTTGAAAAATTTCCGTTTCTTTAATCGCAAACATTAAAAAAAATTATAAAAAAAAAATAAAAAAAAAAAGGAAACGAAACCCACAGATAAGCGGTGTTCTTATCTTTTAATGGGAAATTTATCGTGCAAATATTATTAATTTTTGTATGCGTGTTACGTGTTAATCATTACGTTTGACATGAAATTTTTGCAAGAAATATAAAAAGAGAAAGAATGAGATAATGCGCGAGCAATAAGGCATATCAATTTTTCCATTTGAATTCTCGCACATGTGCATATGTCACATTTCGTTATTCGTTTACATTTAAACCAATGGAATGTTTAAACAGTGATTTTATTTTTCTTTGATATTAGTCATTACAATTTTTATTTTATTATTATTAATTTTTTTTTTTCTTATTCTTTTATGGAAAGATCAGAATGTTAATTACGAATAAAAATTTGTTCTCAAAAACAATGTGTATGTTATTTAACAAGCTTTAATAAAATGATCGAATGAAAAAAAAAGGGAAAGGAAAATTCAGGTAGTGTATACAACGTCCCATGAGTCGGTAGAATTCGTAGGGTTGTAAATTATGTCCGTAACAGAACCTACTCGATACATTTGCTGGAAAACGGGTGTACCGGGTGTTCTAGTAAGTAACTTGCCTTTCTCCAATACGTTGATTTTCTCATAAAGAGAATTGATTCGTTAGATTATCCAAACTAAACTCCGAGAACGTTCTGAGAATTATCTTCTCTATGAACAGATACGAGGATTAACTTGGTCGAATAAATTCTACATCTTCTGTTTAAATCTTACATACAATATTTATGTGAGACGTTTGTTAATTAACGTAAAATAAATCATTTGATGTTTAATTTTCTAACGAGTACGAATATTTCGTATTTACATCTGTAATCAAATATTATTAATATTCGTTTAGTATATAATTAAGTATCTTAAGTAATTTTTATCTTATTGGTAAAGATAAAAATTGTATTTTATTTTTATTTTTTTTTTTTTAATTCTTTTTTCACATTTTCAAGGTGTAATTTAATTACCGAAGAATGAAAATAAAGTTTAGATAGAAATATATGTTTTCATTGTTTCTTTTACTTTCCTCACACGCACACACACACATATATATATATATATGGTTCGATTTCTTCGAGCTCATAAAACAAGTAGATGTTTGAGTTTACTCCCGGAGGTTCTTAAGAGATGGGGGTTCTTCTTGCAGTAGCTAACACCAAACTACAAAACAAACGGTATTTACCTGTACGTGCTTTACCGAAGTTTCAAGGTATCCACGAGGAGAGACGATCTTGTAAACGCACGAACGACGCTAACAATTCCTTCTCCTTAGAAGAAAATCGACGAAAAACCCCGCACCCCTTGGAACAAGAGTCTTAAGTAATAAGATATTTATTAATTATGCACAAAGGAAATTAGAAAATAAATGAAATATAAAAGGAAGAACATTTTCTCGTTAACAGAACTTACAAACTTAAACTTACCTCCTCCTTCACTCACCCCTTCCAACTTCTACACCCTCCTCCTTCCTCCCCCCCCCGCCGCCGCCACCCCCCTCCCCCCGATTTAATTTATTTATCCAATAACACCTAAGTTCCGTACGCAACAAGGAACATAATTAGCGCTTATTCGCTCATCCAATCAGTCAACTTTCATTAACGCTTACGATCGTTTGCATATATGTTCACATATATACATGTATAAATGTATTTTACACACTCACTTACTTACGTACATACATACAAACACAGTAACAGCAACGAACCCAAGTGTCATTTACGTAAAGCAAACTACAGCTTCCACGTACGCGTTTGTTTCGTAAAGCCCGTCAAACATTTGAACTTTACTCGTCGACTGATGAATAATAATATAATACTATAAATGTAGATATTTATGTATACATAATGGTATGATAATGTATGGAAATGCGTACTTCATATCTGCACTTTAAAACTCAACGTTTCCACAAATGGATATTAATATTTCATATTAATTTTAAATTTCTTTTGTTAATTCTGAATTTTTAAGTATCCTATCCTAAAAGATGAAAATAAAAAAAAATAAAAAAATAAAAAAAAATGAAATAAAAGGACGATATAAAGCAAAATAAATATAGTAGAAGGTAGTAAAGGGGTTGATACAAATTCAGATTTGTAAATTTCTAAACGTAATTATAATATTTTTACATTTTCATTTGAAACTGTGGGAGGAGTGGGTATCTCTCGGTACTCCTATAAAAAGTTTCATGCAAAGTGAATTTAATTTGACAAAAGTAATCCTGGTTTAATAGAAAAAAAAAAAAAAAAAAATGAAAAATACGAAGAATATCAAATTAAGATTAAACATTTTCAAAGAATATTATTTTAAATAAATATTTACGAATTTTGTATTAGAATTATTTCGCTTGATATCTTCTTGTTGTTTCTAAAAACAAAACAAACAAAAAACAAATTATTTCAATATCCAATAAAAATATATTTTATCATTTATCGTAAGATATATATATATGTAGTAAAATATAAAACAGATAATAATAGAAATTTATTCGATACACCCCGTATAGAACAAGAGAGGAATTGTTGTTGTACATAGAGAATCTACACCAGTTTTCGTCGCGGAAGCTGTTGGTGGCATCGAGGGCGAAAGATTCAGAGAGGATGAGGAGAGATGGGTTGGAAGGGATGGTAGGAGGAGTAGGCTTTGCTACTGGCATTATTATACACCCTTCCGCATCCGCGTTATGCTAAAGTCCAGATGCGACCGCGTAATATTCTACGATGTTGCTGAAACACCATGATTTCTCTCTCTTTCTCTCTCTTTTTATCTTCTTTAAGAAAAATAAAACAAGAAAAAGCTGAAGACAAATTTGTTTCATTTTTCCAACATTGAAATAGACTTTTCTTCAATACATACATACATACGTATATATGAGAACAACTGTTATGTGAATTATAAGATGAATTGTTGCTTGAAATGCTGACGTCACAAACAAGACAAGCTAGGTATTGAGGTACCTTAAGGGTACCCCAGAAGTACTGGCCAGATGACGTGCATGCACACGCTTAGCTATGGACATTAGATGCAACAGAAAATTACACACACACAGAGAGAGAGAGAGAGAGAGAGAGAGAGAGAGAGATAACTGTAAATGATAACAGTAAATGTATACTTGCCTTTCTGGTAATATGCATAAAGGTCTGCTTTAAATGAGAAACGTTAAGAGATATGTATTTCATTTTGTAACATTTAGTATAACTGTTGTGTTTCCATCATTCCATATATGCATATTATCTTGTATACATCATATATTTTTATTAACTCTATATATATATAATTAAACATTATAAACAAGATAGATATTAGAAATGATGATGATTAATATAAGCTCAAGTTAATTAAATCTCACATTTGTATTATTCTTTTTTCTATATATTCTCATTCATAATAATATTTCAGACATAGAAGAAGTAAGCATTGTAAAGGTGGAACAGGTAAGGCAATGGGCAGTTGGAGGATGTCAAGGGAGAAAAGGAGAGAAGGGGTTTGGTAAATAAAACATAAAATTGACCCTAGTCAATGGTGGAAATTTTGAAACGGCAGGGACACGCTCGCGGCTACCCAATGAAAAGAGCTATTTCAATTATTCATGATTATTTAACCGCACTTCGGGTCTCTTGCTAAATTACAGAAATACTATACTAAAGCTCGCAATACCATTAACGATGGTAGCCAGTGACAGCCTTTACGTTCAACGATTTAGTTGAAATAAATGTTGGACCAAACGTTTGTTTGTTTGTTCGTTCGTACATTCGTTCGTTCGTTCGTTCGTTCGTTCGTTCATTCGTACATTTGAGTGGGCCGTGACATGAAATAATATTTAATATTAATAATAATAATAACGTGTTCGATGTATACATTTATGTATACACATACATAGATATAAGGGTGTATTATTTTGTTTATATTGTAGATAATAGAGAGAAGTATCGGTGTTACATTCAACATGATGTTCTTGTTGTGTTGTGTAACAATAATAATATGTTAATCGTATAAAGCAAACGTATATAAATAGTTATGATCGTGATACCTACTGCGAATAGGTTAATATTAGCGAATTTAGTGGTTTCAATATCAAGTTTATTTTAAACTGTGTTTACTCGTCACGCGAAGTGAGAAAGAGAAAAGAGAGAGAGAGAGGAAGTCTATAATTATGTGTGTAAAGAAATAAGTATATGTATATAATACGTAAGTATAGTTAATAAACAATTTGATCACTATTCGTTCTTAACTTCTCTCGTTTCTTTATATTATACCAATGACAATATTGAAAATAAAAATTAAAATGTATAATTGTTTGTGAAATATTTTCATTAATTATTCTTATTTTTTGTTCTTGTTCTTTTGTCAAGATTTTTCATAAATACGTACTTGCATCAAATGAAATTGCATATTTTCTCGTACGTTTATTAGTATTATTTAATATTATATTTTGCAAACTCAATTATACATGATATTCATCGTGAAACGAATGAAGCTCGAAAAGAGATATAGAAATACTGAAAGAGAGAGAGAGAGAGAGAGAGAGAGAGAGAACGTGATGAATGGACGTCATGAGATTTATCTTTATAATAGAATTTCGTTTATACGTTTTTGCTAGATATTTCAACCTACACGTATACTAGTATGACCAAAATGATAAAATAATAAATAAATACAAGTAAATAATATGTGTAGGTAAAACACCACGGTGAAACGAAGTTCAGTTTTTATAAGCTAATTCTTACATTAGATTAGTTTTGTTCGAGTAACGTTTGGAAAATGAAAAAAAAAAAATGTGTAGAAAAAAATGGTCTATTCTAATCTTCTTTGTTTCAACGAATTTGTTTCTCTCTGTTCGATAATAAAAAAGGATGTATGAAAAAGAAAAGAAACTAAACTTTATCATAGTTCACGACACTTATGTGTGTATGTTTAAAAAACTTATTACTCTCTGTTTTTCACAATGTCCATTTGAAAATCTACGATAGAATAAAAATTGTATTATTTCTTCATGCATATTTAACTTAAGGGGACCTTCTACTCTGCAATTTAAAAAAATTTTTTTTTTTTTTACATTATTTGAATGTATATATATGTAGAAATATTGTGTTAAAATTTCAAAAAGATCCGATGTCTCTAACTACATTTTTGGTGCCTAAACGTAACTACCTCGGACCGCTTTCCTGAGCGTTCGGCGCGCAAGGACGACTCTTATCTTGTTCAAACCCTTTCTCTTTCATTGTTTATTCAAGCAGTTTTTTTTATTGTAATCTGTATAATCCTTCGGATTGTCAGGTATATTTTTCGGGGGATCAGACATAGAGAAATATATAACTGTCTGAAGATGATGATATATAGATTATTAAATTATGATGATGTTAATGGGATAATAATTTGAATAATACGTGGCCCATTGCTGGGCCCATTAATCGGCCAATGATAACTACCATTAATGGGCCGATAATAAATGCCGGTACTGGGCCGATAATAAATGCCGGTACTGGGCCGATAATAAATGCCGGTACTGGGCCGATAATAAATGCCGGTACTGGGCCGATAATAAATGCCGGTACTGAGCCGATAATAAATGCCGGTACTGAGCCGATAATAAATGCCGGTAATGGGCCGATAATAAATGCCGGTACTGGGCCGATAATAAATGCCGGTACTGAGCCGATAATAAATGCCGGTACTGGGCCGATAATAAATGCCGGTACTGGGCCGATAATAAATGCCGGTACTGGGCCGATAATAAATGCCGGTACTGGGCCGATAATAAATGCCGGTACTGGGCCGATAATAAATGCCGGTACTGGGCCGATAATAAATGCCGGTACTGGGCCGATAATAAATGCCGGTACTGGGCCGATAATAAATGCCGGTACTGGGCCGATAATAAATGCCGGTACTGGGCCGATAATAAATGCCGGTACTGGGCCGATAATAAATGCCGGTACTGGGCCGATAATAAATGCCGGTACTGGGCCGATAATAAATGCCGGTACTGGGCCGATAATAAATGCCGGTACTGGGCCGATAATAAATGCCGGTACTGGGCCGATAATAAATGCCGGTACTGGGCCGATAATAAATGCCGGTACTGGGCCGATAATAAATGCCGGTACTGGGCCGATAATAAATGCCGGTACTGGGCCGATAATAAATGCCGGTAAGCCATTCTCAAGTTCTGATAGAGCTACCAAAGCACTAAAGTTTTAAGGTGTTTTTTTATACTACTGTTTTTGCAATAAAAAATTAATTAAAATGAAAAAATAAAAATTTATTTATATAGTTTAAGACTCAATTTAACAAACCCAACAACTTTTAGATCGATATCTTTTATAGTTTTCTTGGAAAAAATTCGCGAAAATAGCCTTTTTTTTAGGTGCTCAGAGTAGAAGGTCCCCTTAAAACCGATTTAACACAGAGTAAAAAAGTGAAATGTTGTATGCAGAATGATCAGCGATGCTTCATAAATGTTTTATTATTATTATTATATATAAATATGGGTTGGGAAAAGTGAGAATATAATTTTAATCAAAAAAAATAAGGAAACTTTTATTTCAACATATTTCATCAATCCTTGATATATATATAAACTAAATAAAATGCTATATCTAATTGTAAGAAACAATATTGAGAAATATTGTTTGTCGTAAATTCAAAACCTTTTGTTCAACAAAATGGTCATGTTAATTTCTATTTTATTATTATTTTGTTTTTTTAATTTTTTTTAATTTTTTTTTTTTACGTATACGCGTAAGCATAGAAAAAGAGTTTTGCTTTATGGTGCGTGCACAAAAGTGAGCGAGTTTTGTAAATTCTCGAGAGAACAAAGAAGTGCTTCTCGTGAAAAGAGAATAAGCATGGCGAAAAATACAAACACAAGAAAAAAAATAAGAGAGAGAGAGAGAGAGAATGAGAATGAGAATGAGAACGTTAACTTTTTATTCAAGAAAAAAGAAAAAATACAACACATTCTCGTCTAGTATCAAATTCATTTCCCTTATCTTCCATAACTACATATTATATCTAACAACAACTCTACTTTGCCGTTTATATTCTATCGCGAAAGGTTCACTTTCGATATTCACTTTTTACTTTGATCGTAAAGAAAATAATTTAACAGGAAACTTTACAAAAGTTAGACAAAAAAATAAATAACTTGAACATGTCTCGTTTGCACACCATCTTGCACGAACAACTCGTATAAACTTGTTCACCTTTTCGAAATTATATCAAAAATATATTTTTCTACTTGAAAACTCTGACTATGTATGTTGAAAATATACAAAAAAAAAAAAAAAAAAAATAAAATGAGAAATATTTTATAATAAGATTACGTGTCAAAGTAAAAAAAATTTGTGAAATATTTTACGAAATTAAACAGTGTTTCATGGTTATACTTCTAAATTCTCAATTAGAAATTGGTCAGAACTTTTTATCAATAACATTCATTATTCTCTCTCTCTTTCTCTCTCTCTCTTTTTTATTTCTATTTCAATTTCTTTTTTTTTTTTTTTTTTTTTTTATTTCTTTTACTTGAAATAGAAACTAACTAATAGACTACCCACTTCCTTCACCTGCACCACCACCTAGGATTCCAATTTCTTGGAAATCGGCTACGAATCTAAACGTAACGTGAAACCGCGAATTGCGATAGTAGTAGATGGTTGTTTCGAACCAAGTGATCTTAATCCAAACCTAACCAGAAGGAAACTTACGTATCCGCTTCATCGTCCAATCTTCCTTACTATCCAAAAGCTATCTAACTTCCAATTAGGAGAACTTCTACTTTTGTCTAATTTACTTGTCTTACCAATCGATCTTAATAAAAATGTTTTATTTCCAACAATTTTTCTACGCATCTTTTCATTTCTTTTTCTTTTTTCTCTTTGTTTTATACGAAATGTGATATGGTGTTGTTAATTTATATTTCAAATAAAAAAAAAAATTAAATCATGTTCACTTATTCATTATGTGAACAATTAAACGATTGAAATTTTATATTTAATCAGTCATTTTAATCAAAACATTTCGGAATTATTATCATTGAAAATGTTTGCATAAACTTTTGAACTATTAAAATTTGTATTATTTTTATTAACGAATGCAACGTTAACCCGGCAAAACCATACTTGTGATTAAAATAATTAGCGTTAATTTTAGTCTCGAGTATGAGCCGTTACGGTTATCAGTCTTTTTATTTCTGTACACTTGCGTATTATTTATGTGTTAGGAGATTAGTCTCTCTCTCTCTCTCTCTTTGTATATAACAGTTATATAACAATATTGCATAATAAAAAAAACGACATGATATGCGAAACGATTAAAGGTTCTTGACCCATCCAGATGCATATACCGTTGCAACTTTTGTCAGTTAAAAAGAACAAATTTATTCATTTTAAAGTAAACAATATTAATTTCAATAAATTTCATTATTTTATCCCAAATGATTATTTGAAAAATATTTCGATTAATTTCATTGAATATTTTCTTTTCATATTTTTAACAAACAAACATTTAACCATTTGTTATTTATATATAAATAAATTTCACATTTATATGTGAATGAGATAACAACGATTTTTGTTTATTTAATTTTCAAATTACAACCACGTATATGAATTTGTATAAATTCAATGCAAAAAAGAAAAAAAAAAAGGAGACGGATTTGTTTTTAATTCGAAACTATTTTACATATTAATAATACGTAAAGGTAAATAATCCATCTGTGAGAACACATTCGAATAAACTACGACATAATTAAACGTCATATGAAATTCTTCTTACCGACTGTGTTTGCTACGTAATTCCTACGTCATTTGAAAATCTTTAAAACTGATTGCCGGAGACGACGTAGTTATACGTCATTTCGTAATCTATACCTTGGTTACCTCTGACGTAATCCTGTGACATCATTTTTTTCTTCTTCCTTCCTTCCTTTTTGTCGTAATAACAATACAAGGGAATTACGTGCAATTCACTGGATGACTAGAGGGAATCTGTTATTTTATTATATAATACAAAAAATTATACTAAATGTTGATATATTCTTTAAGAAACGATTAGTATTCATTGAATTTAATATAATTATTATAAATTTAATCAAATTGAATTGAATTTAATTTAAATCAATTGAATTTATGTTAATGAATGAAATATATAAATATTGAAAATAATTTGTTAACAAATTTTTATACGCTAACTATTTGTTTGAATTCTCTTCATTATTTGACATTACAAAACTGTGACACTTCAACGTTGATTGCCATTTTGTCGTTCTCGAAATGATGCCACGCATCATCCTCATCTTGCATTCACCTGTCACCCATTGCATTCATGACACTCTTGTCCTCATCAGGTCATTCATATAGAAAGATTTTCCATTTAACATTTTTTTTCGTTATAAAAAACAAAAAAAGAAACAATATTGTATAATATTAGGTGTTTCGAAAAGTCGTTTCGTTTTTTGCTAACGCAATAATGGCATTAGTTGATGCAAACCGACAAATAGTAACACATGAGATCGATGCAAGGTTAATTTTATCAAATTCAATTATTTATGACCACTTGAAAGGTTTAGGTTTAATCTTGAAGCAAAAATTATTATCTTCATTTTTACAAAAATAGAAAAAAAAAAACGAAACGACTTTTCGAAACATCTAATACATTATTTTTTTATTTGATCAATATTTTGTTAAATAATTCATTTGCATTTTGATTGATGCACGAATAATTATAATTTTGTTTGTCTTTTTTTTCAATATTAATGATAATATGTAATAAATAATTTACATGAATGGTCATTATTTATAATAGTAACAGTTGTATCGAAGCAATATATTTAAAATATTGACAATACTTGTATTAATTGGTATAAATAATAAATGAAATATTTTTATCGATAATAAATACAAGTAATTAATCTTATATTTTGAATTGTATTCGTTACGGATGTTGAAAAATTATTGACACGAATAATTCAATTTTAGCTAATAAAAAATACGTGATACAATTTTTTAAAGTTTCTTTTTGAAAAAAAAAAAAATGAAAAACATTACTTTAATTTTTATATATATATATCACTCTTTTGAGATAAGATATAATTATTTTGAAATAATTTAAAATGATGACATTTTTAATATTTTATTTTACAGAAGTAGAGAAATAAAGATAGAGAGAGTAAGAGTGAGAGAGAGAGAGAGAGAGAGAGAGAGTGAGAGAGAAAGAGAGAAAGCTATTAGTTGACAGCGTTAGAACATTAATTAATCACTTTAAGCTGAACATTTTCAGCAATTAGTGTACTAATTTATGTTTATCACTGCCATTTCGTTTAGTTCGTTTTCGTTTTTACACAGAGAACTCAGGTGCTTTCCGTAAGAGCGAAGACCAATTAGTAAAAGTTTAATTTTAAAATTAACTAATTGTCAAATTGTTAATAATAAACGAGAAACTCTTCTACATCGTAGATGCATCGTAGATGCATGAATTGAACAAACTTTCAAAACCAAACGAATTGCTATGAGACAAGGAGCATGATAAATTATGATTTATAAATAAAACTGTTATACGCATATTAAAGTTTAATATTAAATGAAAATGAATAAAAAAAAAAAAAATCAAAAGAAACTAAGAATTTATTATACTTTTGAAAATTAATTAATAATCGTTGAACCATAGAAATCAATTAAAATAACAAATTAACACGTAATTGACAGTAAATAAAATTGTATTATTCGCAAAATTCATTGGATTTAATTGAAATAATAAAAATAATACAAAAAAAAATGATTTTAATACAAATTTCAAAAGAACAATAATGATATTCATATAAAAATAATTTGCTGAAAAAGAAAACAAAAAGCTAACATATTATGACTAATACAAAATAATAATAATAATAATAATAGATACTATTCTAATTCATAATTCACTTCAATTATGTTAATTTCTATAATTATCGTATTACGAATACATGAGATAGAGAGACAAGAGAGAGAGAGAGAGAGAGAGAGAGAGAGAAAGACGTCTTTTAGTTCGTTAAACTTGACAGGCATCTCACGTAGTAAGTGTCTTTAACATGGTGATTAGAACTCAAAATAGAAACTTCAACAAATTGTAACCAAATGTAACCTAATTATTAAAAACTAATTATTTTTGACACGACTCTAAAAATATTTCCTTCATTTTTATTACAAATTCTTTTGTTTATTTATTCTCTCGACGTTTCTAAAACAAAAAAATAAATAAAACACACACACACACAGACGTTGAGATAAGAAATAAGATTGAAGAAAAGAAGCAATTGGTTAGATTTGGATTAAAGGAGAAACGATATAAAAACCCACACACACACATATGTTCTGAGACAACTGAAGAGAATAATGAATTAAAGCGTGCACCACACACAAACACAGATATAATATACGTTTATATATGTGTCTGTGTGTGCGTAATAATAAAACGAAACGAAAGATAGTAACCTAGCAGGTTTTTCATTCGTCAGGTGGCTACTAATTCATATCAATCTCTATTAGAACGCAAACATGACTTTGGTTAAAAAGAAAAAGATTGTTGCTTTCAGTATAAACCCCATAACATTGCTTTACAGTTTCTTTTCTTTCTTTCTTTCTTTCTTTCTTTAATATCCTTTTTTATCCTTATACTCTTATCCTTTTTATTTCACATACGCAGATCATTTCAATATTTACTTTTATCATAGGCAAACGAATCAAAAATCCACTCTCATGAGATTTGATTTGCGAATCAGTGAAAGCATAATTCATAGGAAGCATGCGCAAAATTCATCAATGTTTTTCTCTCTCTCTCTCTCTCTCTCTTTCTATCTCGTTGACCCAGTCTCTTTTAAGATTTATTTACCTTCTGCTAATCTTTTTTTCTTTATTTATTTTATTTTTTTTTTTGTTGAAGTATTCAAGTAATTAAAGAGGACGTTATCATATTTTTGTGAATTAAAAAATGATATATAAAGAATAATAATAATAATAATTGGGTCAGGTAGATCAGCATTCACGCGTTAACATAATTTTGACACACACACACACACACAGGATAATCTATTATTATTATTATTATTACTTTCTTAATCATTCATAAAGAACAATGCGTGTTTCAACGTAAATTGTGAGAACTGGAGTTTGTTTTTCTTTTTCCATGGAAATGATTTTTCGTTGATTGTTTTATCTTACACAATCCCATAATAGAAAAAAAAAAAGAAAATTATTATTCAAAGTGTATTGTAATTATTTCGATGTTAGAAATTAATGGATTATCTTTTTTATTTTCTTTTAATTGTTCATACATTTTTTCTACGATTAATTATCGTTGTCGAAAATGCAAATTGTACATTTTTAATATTCATTATTAAAGTGTTACTAAGTAATGGTTATTTCAAACACTTTAGCAAAGCACTCAACGATAAATTATTTAAAATGAAAAATATATTAATAAGCATGATTATTATACGATGTTTTTCATAATATACATTAACGATCAGTTTGCAAAGAGCGAACTGGATTTTATCTATAATGAAAAATTATAAACGTATATTAATAATTTTTGAGTACTTGTTTTTTTTAATTGTTTTAATATAATAATATTAAATATTACTACAATTCTCGTGAAATCCGTAAAACAATTTTCAAAGTAATTAACGACTTAGTTTTAATTCCTTTGTTTAAATATATGTATATATTTCTTTTTTTATTAATAGAGAAATGTATATAATTAATTATCAACTGAGAATTATCAGCAATTTTTGCTGACGTGATACATTGACGTGAGTTCTTACAAAGATAAGTGTAAACGGATATATGTAACTGTTTCAGTAGATACCAATACTATTATATAAAAAATTATATATATATATAGATAAAAGAAATATTTTTTTTAAATAGTAACACATATCAAAAGCAGAACACTATCAAAATATTATATGTGTTTATTATACTGCAAAATAAATTGTTGTTTTTTTTTTTTATAAAATTCACATTAAAAATATTGATGAAAAATAAACGAACATTTGTTTAACCCTAAATTATCGAAGTAACTATATAGATAATTGGTCTAGCTTAATTTCATCGAAGTATAGTTGGGTAATACTATTCGGTCGTTGCACAAAGATCTTAAACACAGTTGAAGTATAATAAATGTCCTAGCTAGTGCATGAACTCACACAGAACGAAGGTCGTTTCATCTACGCGAGCAGTTTCGTTAACGCAAGAAGCTACATGATCTTGACCGATTACTTTAACGCCCTGGGTGAAACTATTAAGGGTTTCACACAACCTTGCATCAAGTTCAGCCGAGAAACTCGTTAGTCAATGGCATCGACACGGAAAAGGAAAGAGAATGTTGGATCGTATTTCGTCATTCTCTTGACTTTCGATACTTGTCGTCAATTAAGTTTCTCTAATACTCGTCTAACTCAATCGAGATTTAAAACAACATTTATAAATATTATTATTATTATTTTTGATATAATAAATAAATACGTTCTTATTGTTTTTTCATTTAACGTAAAATTTTTGTTTTACGAAATTTCAAATACGATAATTATAAAAAATTCATGGTGTTTCAATTTTAATAATTTGTTTGAACAAAATTTTTGTGATGAAATAATTTATTTTTTTTTTTTTTTTTTTTTTAGAAATAACAAAAATAATTTCTATTCTTTTTGTAAAAAAATACATATATTGTCTCGTTCTTATTGCTTGTTGCTTTTTTTTTCTTCTGTTGTTCTTTCTTTTAAAGGTATTTAATTTATTTAAAACGATTCGAATAATTCCGCCAACTTTAACTTCAGTCGAATCTCTAGTAAAGATATTTATAGAAATGGCAACACGACTACCATCAAGACCGGTAGTATTTCTTCGAACAAAGAGTTAACGTAACAGCTTTAACATCAAATCGTTAAAAAAACATTTTTCCTGCTCATCGAATTCGTGGATCAACAAAATTTTGTATTTTAAATAAATCGTTGATGAAAAAAATAATTAAAAAATAAACTCGTCCAAAGGAACGAACTAACAAATCAAAAAAAAAAAAAGAAAATAAAAAAACACGTCAAACAAAGTGTTGATTTTACTAAGAACGAACAGTTTACGATTGGTAACGGTCAACACGTGATCGTATATGGGTTAGTCAGTATACGTTTGTGTATATATATATGTGTGTGTGTGTATTGTATATGCATATATACACGTTACTCGAAATGATGCAACGAACTTGGTGTGATTTTTTAACAGACTGGCCTCTACCGGGCTGAGCTGAGTCTTTCAGTACCACGACGTCGACTGACCATGTCGCACGGTTTTTAATACTGACTTAGAAACAAAACAGTAATAAGTACTATAATCGTAATACGAATAAACTTACTTATTCAGTGAACGTTTCGTTTTATATCAATTGAACGAGCACGATCGATTTATCAATTCGATTCGAATAACTTGACCGATTATAATTCACTCATACACGTATATACCCAGTGACGACTGTCTTTATTTTTGTTTTAATATTAATACGATTTTAAATCATATCAATCATACTTACACGCATACAAATATATATATCAAGTGATCGTTTGTATTTTATTTTTCTATTTTTCTTTATAATACTAAAATACGATTAAATCTGTTAAATCTAAAATGCCGGTGCAAATGATCAAGTGAATCGATTATTACGAGATAGAAGAGAAATGTTATGTTTCATATAGCACGAAGAATATTACTACGAAAGAGAAGGTAAAATTAGAATAAACCTATTACTACTACTACTACTACTACTCGTACATTTTCATCACGTAAACATAATCTCTGGTATATATATATATATACTATTATTTTTCTCAGCACATTTTCCCCCACTCTTACTCCCACCACTTTTCCCCTGTTTCTAAGTTTTCCCTTCCCTTCTTCCCCCTCTTCTTTTATCTTTCCAATTGAATCCATACTTGTGTATTTATACATCATTTTATTTCAATTGAACGAATTAAATTGATATTTAAAAAAAAAAATTAAAAAACAATGTCATACTCGTTAATTCGAATTTAATTAATTAATAATAAACGATATAGAGTTCTTGTTAACTATTTTTTTATTCGAGTAGTTCGGCAAACTTATTATTCTTACGTGACTTTAATAAGTCCCGAAAGAAAGGAAGAAAGGAAGGAAGGAAGGAAGGAAGGAAAAGTTTGGCAAATAAAAAAGCAACAACTTTTTCAAAGTTTCCATTGTGACGATCGAATTAAAACACCCTGTCGAAATTTCGTTCAATTTCTTGTGTGTTTTAAAAAGACCAAAAAAAAAGAAAAAATACCTTTCTCCATTTGTCGTCTTCTTTTAACTTTTAACACGTGACTCTTATCTCAACATTGTATTCCTTTATTTTTATTACAAAAAAGAAAAAAAATAACACCAAAAAAGGATAAACCGTCGTTTAATTTCAATTTATTCAAATTTCTCCATCGATCGATAATTATATTCTATAATAATATTTTATTCGTGGTGATAAACAAAAAAAGGATTTGTTTCTTTGTTTTTTTTTTTTTTAAAGAATTAATTAACCTTCGATTCGGTTATAATATCGACGAAGTTAAACGAAACCACGCCAAATTCTTTCCGTCCAACGAATCGTCGTAAAAGTTAACGGTGCCAAATTTCTATTTTTACCATTTTAACATAGTGTCTGTCGGTCAAGTTAATGAATGACAAAGAAAGAAAGAGAGATAGAGAGAGTGAGAGAGAAAGAACACGTTGTGTATTCGACCAACGTTAATAAATCCGGTTATTTGTCTTTTCTTTCTCTCTTGTTTTTTTCTATCCTATTCTTTTATTTTTATCCAATACCTTTTTATCTATCACTTTTATTCCTATTATTTCTGTAACATCGAGAATTCATCGTAATTTATAATAGTAGATAATATCTTGGAATTGTTTTTATTATTATTATTATTATTATTATTATTATTATTATTATTATTATTATTGCGGTTTGACTCAAGTTACGATTCGTAATATTATAATTCTATCATTTTATTCACAGAATAAATATATTTATTCAGAAACCAAACTCCAATTTTGTAAATTTTTTACCTATATATATATATATATATAGAAACATAATAATAATAATAATTATTATTATTATTATTATAATGTGAAAAATATTAAATATCAAAGTGCATAAATATCTCCAAAATAAAAAATAAAGAATAAAAGAAATATATTGGCAATATATATAATAGTATAATATAGTAAATATATATATATATAATATCGTATATAAAATTATAATATTTATATATATATATATTTAAACGGAATGAAATTTTGATAAAAAAAGGTTTCGTATTTAATATAATACAACTGGATAGCATGAACGTGATACCACACTAAAGCATTTACGGTCAACCCGAGATCTCATTGTAATTGCTAATATCGTTCCGATCAGTTTATACGAATCGAGGATGTGACTCGATATCAGCTATTAGCATTAGAAACACCGATGATTTATATGACTCGCTATGATGATTCATTTTACCTTTTTACCATTACGAAGAATCCCCTAAAGATGAAGAAGAAAACAGACGGGGATTTTTATACATGAAATGTTTTAATTACGAAACAACAACATTTTTATCATAAATTAATCGATTTTACCTTCAATATTAACTATTTTATATATATATATATATGTATATATATATATATGAATATAAAAAATACGTGGTACCAGTATGTTAATTTGATTATAATCCGATATTGTAAAACGTCAGCAAAAAAAAACAGATTTTTCAAGAGAAGAAAGATGAGAGTGGTTTGGATGAACGTATGTGTGTATGTTTCTATAACGAAGTATCAGTTTATTTCTGTATGTGTTAAAATTCATTCGAGTTTTGCTTAAACAGTCAATTTATTGTTTACATAGTTTTTTCTCTTCTTTTTTATTTTTGTTTAATACACCTAGCCGATGTTTTTCGCAAGCTAAGGTTTACGTGTTTATTCTTCCTATGTGTATGTTTTTTGTTCTTTTTTTTTTTTTGTTTTTAAATCTGCATACTAATTATATTTCTCAAATTATATATACACACACGCACACCCACACACAAGTTTAACCATTAATAACAATATTTGCTTAAATAAGAATAGCATCGAGGATTAAACCTTTTTACGATAGATAATATAACAATTAAAAGATTTACAAATAAACGTAATGGTATAGAAAAGATGTGAGTGCATCGTAGAAATAATTGAGAGAATAAAAAAATTTAATAAGACGTTAAACGATGTGTTATTATTATTATTATTTTTTTTTTTTTTTTTTTTTTAATAAATATACTCGATACACACAGAGTAGTCAACTTTTCTTGCTCTCTCACTCTCCGTTCATTTTCTTTTTACTCCTGAGAGGAAAAGAGAGATTATCAGAGAGAGAGAGAGAGAGAGAGAAAGAAAATGAAGAATAAGAAGAAGAAGAAGCAAAAAAAAGTGAGATAAAAAACGATGAAACATCGTATCGTTATAGCCAGTATAGAAAGTTTCTTCTGAACTATACTAGACTCTGACTTCCGTGAAAAGTTTGGCCGTTCGTTGGTTGGTTGGGGGGAAGGGGGGAAGGGGGGAAGGGGGGGAAAGGTGAGGTTGGTAGGAGTTAAGAAGGGGAGCAAGTATAGAAAAAGCGATAGCATATGCGAGAGCATCTGGCGTTATCAAAAACGTCTCTAATGTGCAACCTCGGATAAGTCAGATAATCTGTCGGACACGAAACGTATCATAAAGTTTTTTACCATTCGAGAGTATAACCATTTTCTTTTCTTCCTTTATTTCTGTCTTCGTTAAAATGTTTCAGAATCATTCGACTAGAAATAAAACGTATCACATTTATTCTTTTATTCTTCTTTTTTATATATATTTTATATACGATATGTTGTATAAGCTTATTGTGTGTTTTAACACGTTGAGTGACGTGTCAGTCATCAGTGACTGACATTGAACTTCACGTTTAGGACGTGTCAGGCATCAGTGACTGACGATCAACCTTTCGTTTCAACACGTGTGGCCTGACGAAGATATCCGTAAAAATTCGCGTGGCTTTTAACGTGTTAAAGTAAAAACAAATTTACGGTTTGTTTTTTTTTTTTTTTCAAAATCTTTTATATAATCTCTTTATATATTTATATTATATATTATATTTATATTATTATAATAATATTTATAATATAATATAATATATATATATATACAATTATATAATATCTTTTTTAATACACTTTTATTTTTATTTTTTAATATTCTTCTTGTCATTGACAAGAAATTTGTTATTATTTTGAAAACGATAGTGTTAAAACGATTACACATAGTTTTAGTCACGTATTATAGTATATACAACATACTACTCTATGCGATATACTATACACACGCGGTATAGTATTATATGTATATGTATTCTTACAAGAGTTTATATCCTAGTATTATAAACTCCTTTTACCCGTATCTTTCTCATAGATATAGTAACATCATAGTATTTTCGCCATCTACGTTTCTGTCAGAAACGTTCGAAGAGGATTTGCATTGTAAAGCCAAAAGCTTTCTCTCTCTCTCACTCTCTTTCTCTCACTCTCTTTCTCTTTCTCTTAACGTTCTACGTACGCAATTTCGCTCGTTTGCACGGTTACTATGGAATTATAAGATCCGTTCTGGTTCTCTTTCTCTCTCTCTCTCTCTCTTATTCTCACTCTCCCATTTTCCTTCCTTCCTTCCTTCCTTCCTTCGTTTGTTCGTTCGTTCGTTCGTTAAGTAAGCATAGTAGCTAGTAAGGTAGAAAGCTAGCTAACAGCAAAGGTGGCGACCAAGTCTCTGAAGGAACCGATCCTCGATTCAAATTTCTCTTCTCTCAAGGTACTATAATATAATTTCTCGATAATGTATGCCAGATAACACACAAACGAAACAGACACAACACTTATGGAGACACACAAACCTTCAACAAAATTCGTTTTAAGAAAAGGATGTTTCTTATGTTCTTTATTTTTTTTTTCTTTTTATGATGAAGAATCCAAAAGGATAGAAAAGATATTTTAGATAAGATACATTGTAAACCCAAAAATACGTAGTCCTAAGTTTAGGGATTGGATAGGTACAACACTGAGTTGATTGAAATAAAAATTTGTTTGAGACCCTTTTTTTTCTTTTCTTCGATCAAACGTGACTGATTCTTTTTTTATCTCTTTCTTTCTGTCTTTCTTTGTTTTTCTCTTTCTACTAAACTTTCTCTTCACCTCTCTTTCTCTCTCTCTCTCTCTCTCTCTCTCTTTCTCTTGAAACTTTTTAATTAATCTCCCTGCTGGCCGTGAGCCGTTGGGAGGTTAAAGGTCGCACTTGCGAATTGCTTTAAACCAACAGTTTGACCTAACCATCGTCGACGTCTATTTTGTCCTATGTATAGGTAGGTACCTACCTACCTATCCTACCTATTCTACCTTTCCTCAACCAAGCCTAGAGCGTACGTTATTTGATCGACAAATAAAAATAAAAGGAAAACCCTTTATTTCTTTTTTTTTTTTTTTTTTTTGAACAGTTACTTCAATCTTTTTCTTTATAACTTTCATTCTAAAGTAAACGTTATCCTTTATCTTATTTTTCAATTCTAGTTTTATTTCCTCTTACCTTAGGTTATTGATTTATTTTTCTTTTTTCATTTATCATTAAGAATCTGTTTTATCGTCACTGTTAATTAATATTATTTATTTATATATAATTAAAAGGAGATAATCACGAACGATATAATTT
The DNA here is from genome assembly GCF_049000335.1 of Polistes dominula. Classification (NCBI taxonomy): domain Eukaryota; kingdom Metazoa; phylum Arthropoda; class Insecta; order Hymenoptera; family Vespidae; genus Polistes; species Polistes dominula. Next base: position 1,715,572 of record NW_028301150.1, read on the forward strand.
GCAATTTTGTTAATTACTATTCTACCAAAAGATTAAATATTATTTTTATGAGCTAATCTTATATATAAATAATTTAATGATATAAAATAATGTAAAATAATAATATAAAATATAAAATAAATAATATAATATAATGTATTTCTTCACACACACACATATATATATATATGATATAAATAATATAAATTTAATTATATTATATAATAAATAATATAAATAGAAATCTGTAGATATTGATTAGATTTATAATATATTTGTCAAATATATATATATAATAATTTATAAATAATAAAATAAAAAATAAACAATTTATATACATATATATATACATATAAGAATATAAATCGAAACAACGTTAAAAATTATTTTTACCTTTTCAAACGTGGACGATTTTCATTGGTATTTCATATACACCTATCGAAATGATCAGTCAGTGCTCTCTCGGTCGTATGTACGCTATATTCGGATATTAGTTCGGAAATTCGTTCGCTCTTCGATATTCGCAAGAGGATTATGTTATCAATCAATCGTCACGAGCACACATTTCGAAGATAGGTAGGTAGGTAGTTAGGTAGGTAGGTAGGTAGGTTGATAGGTAGGTAGGTAGGTAGGTTCGATTTTATTTATAACGAATAACTCTCTGCCAAACGGCATACGCGATATTTTCTCTCTTTCTCTCTCTCTCTCTCTCTCTCTCTCTCTCTCTCTCTCTCATGTGAGATTATTGAATATATTCGAGGGGTTTGGTAGCGATTCGACGCGTAATTCCAGTTATTTTTCTCTTTTTTTTTGTTCCTTTTTTTTTTGTTTTGTTACTACAACGATACATCGATTCGATTAAAAGGATAATAATGGACAGGCTTTACTAGTCGTATTACGAAATTTTCCATGACAAATATTAAACTTCCATGATAAACCACGTAACTTCTCTACACTCCCATCTCCCTCTTCTTCTATTCGTGATTTATTAAGAAGAATGATCGATCGATCGATCGATCGATCGAATATGTGTCTCGAATAATATGGTAAATACGAAATGGAAATATATTATATTAACGTGTAATAATATGACGCATAAATAATATGAAAGAAAAAAAGAAAAGTGTTAACGTTACTTTACTTCTACGAAGTAAACAAGGTAATGTAATATCATCCGATGATTTTATACTATCAATCCTTCTTTCAAGATTATTTCAAACGAAATGACAAAGAGTATGAGTTTTCTAAGATACGTATATATATACACAGTGTTCAGAAAAAACTATTCAATATTTATATGCTAAATAAGATACCAATTATGAATAATCGGCTTTCGTAGATATTACACAGTTACAAAATAGCATTAAAAAAATGTCAATTAAAAAAATGTGCAATTATCGAACGAGTTCTCGACTCTGTAAAAAAAAAGATAAAAAGATGCCAAATGTGTGTAGAAATGGAAGATGGACACGTGGTAAGACTTCTGTAAACATAACAAATTTTGTAGTAACATAATATATATTGAATGGTTTTTTCTGAACACCCTGTATATAAATTGTGTATAAAAATTATTGTAATATAAGTAGAATACAGTTAAAGTATTAAAATAATTGTTAATTAATCGATAGAAATATGTATTGATGTTTAAATGCCACTGTGTATATGTTCGGAGCACCGTCCTCTTCGAGATTCACCTTGAGACTGGCACGTTACCTTCAATATGCATGTACTTATATTACACATTGTTTATATGTCCTTTCCGAAACCGAAATGATATTAGAGTGTATATGGTTATATATAGGGTGTTTAAAAATAATCACATTCAATATTTATATGTTATACATGATACAGTGTACTGAGTAAAATTGTTTTATTGAAGATTGGTCAAAAAAACCAACCTGAACACCCTGTATATATTATAGTTTAACGCAGTAGTGCATAGTTGAGTGATAGGAGGGAAAGAGGGGATTGATGAAGTAGCATCGATGATGCATCAACTTTGTTCACCACGTGTTTACCACTCATAGATCTAAGAATAAATCGAACATATGTTTTGTGTTACGACACGTTTAAACTTCGCTAAAATTAATGTCTCATTCGAAATTACGAAGTAAATGTAATTATACAGTTTTTTACATGCATTATATTTATATTATGCTCGTATGTTTATGCAGCCAATTAGGATTGTACAGTGAAATTTGATAACAACAAGGAGAGAGAAAAAAAAGAAGATATTTACCTACATGAAATTATTCTAATAATAATACTTTGATTGAATGTATGTTTTTAGTAGTTGTAATGAATATTACATGATTTTATTTATATCGTTATTATTTTTCTCTCTTATGTACGTCAAAGTAAAGAAAAATCGTTACATCCGTTGATACACGAAGAAAGAGATATTTTAAAATAAGAGAATTACTGTGTATTTTTTAACAGGCAGATAGTCAACAAAAATATCAATTCAATACGTCATGGTGGAGACGTAAAAAAAATATGCTTTTCTCTCTACTAGAAAAGATAGCAATCGTATCTTTATCGAATAACAGTAGTAGTAGTAGTAGTAGTAGTAGTAGTCGTGTTTTCTCTTTCGTTTTATCGGAAATCGAAATCAGTGCCTACCTAACACGCAAAATACGATACGATACAAAATTCATCGACTGAAAGAAATAAAGAAAGAAAACAAAAATGTATAATAATAATAATAATAATAGAGAGAACAAAATGTAGTTAGTTTTTTCTGGTTTAAAAAAAAAAAAAAAAAAAAAACAAGAATTAAAATTTAATGTCTCGTATGTAACATTGAAAGAAAGGTAATGGTAAAAGAAAAAAAAACATTACAACCAAAAAATGGTATGAAATAAAAAAAGACATTGGATTCTAGGTTTACTCGTTGAAGAATAATTTACCAATAACACAATCCGAATAATTCAAATGATTATTTTAATACTTATTAAAACTCGTCTTACGTTATTCTGTTCTAACTCAAAAGCAGGATTATATCGAAATTTAATCTGGCAATTGACTCTATACTTAGTTAGATCAAAACTTTCTATTACTTTCACTGCTGCATTAAAACCTAACGTCAAGAAGTTTCTCAAGAAGTGAAACGTGTAAAGATAAATGAGAGAAAGATGAAAAGGTAGGAAAGAAGAAATTCGATACCGTTACTTTAATAGGTGAACACCTGAATAATGAACTTTAGAAAGAGAAAAATAGAGAGAGAGAGAGAGAGAGAGAAAGAAAGAGAATAGGAAAATAACTGAGCTCACAAGCCAAAGACTATTATTGAACATCTTAAATTATTACGTACAATGACTAAAATGAAACATGACTTAGAAAAACTTTCATGACACCTGATATCCTTTGTCATAGTTACATTCATAGTCATATTCATTAATATTCTATCTCTATTTTCGTGACGAACAAATTAACAATGTAATGTGTTTGTTTTCATCCTATTTGTTCATTTAAATTTATGTAAACTTATTTATAAGACAATTTCAATTATAAATAAAAAAAGAAAAAGAAAAAACCACATAAGTAATTCGCATGCATTAAAAATTTCGATATTTGATTTATTCTTCGAATTAATTTCATCTTATTTGAAATTGTATATATTTATATAAAAAAAAAAAAAATAAAAAATAAAAAATAAAAAAGAATTAAAAAATGTACCGCAATAAATGAACGGAATAATTCGAATGATGATGCAAAAACGAATGAAAATTTGCATATTAATCGAAGAGTTCCGGAAAGAAGCGTATAGGATTTAGTAGAATTTTCTGATATACGGATATAAAAAGGAAGATTCTTGCCAGAAATTACGTCACGCAAATGAGTTGGAAGATATTATCCATTTTTAAAATACTATGTTTGTTCAATCCTATAAATTTTATTCTAACTACTCCCATTCCTCCATGGAACGTATCTACAGGAGTCTTTTATTTTTTTTCATAATATCATAAAACTTGTATTGAATTAAAAAAATTTCATCGAATTTCATTGACAATCAATATGATTTTTATTTTTATCAAATATCTCAACGATTTCTCTTCTGTTTTTATTTTTTTTATTCAATGAGAAAGTAAAATATCCTATAAAATTATTCAAACATTATTCGAATGTTGTTTTTTTTTTTTTTCTTGAAATATAAAAATATATAAAATTATATTATTATTTTTTCTTATTTCATTTATTCTTCTTCCTTTTTTTTTTTTTTTTTTTTTTACAACGTAACAAGGTGGAGCATATCATCTTTCATTTTGATCAATTCGTGCTGTTTATTTCGTAAATAAAACGTAATGCAGAAAAATGTCTGAAAAAGAAGCACCCACACACACACACACATACAGATACACACACGAGGTACTCTACTACTTCTTACGAAGATGCAGAGCTTTCAATATTTTTCACATTACATTGGGGCTTAGGTGATAAGGAAAAAAAAAAAAAAAAAAGAAGGAGGGGAAAAATTTTCCTTTCGCTAAAATAGTGCTAACGATAGTATATTATCGACTTACTCTTAAATGAATAACACTAAATACACATTTTTAAAACTATCTTCTTAAATATTCATTAAATACAATATAATAATTTATATTTATACCCTTTTATTACCAATTAATGGGAGAGAGCAAAAAATTACAAATATGTTCTCGTTTTAATCGAATGGTAAAATAATATTTATAAATAAAACAAAAACAAATTATTATATATATATATATATAATAATTTTTTTATATTTATAACAAAAACACTCGGAGTGCTTGTAATAATTGTACTTTGAGTTTAATTTTTATTAAATATGATCGTCAAAATTTTTATTAAATTTATTTTTTATATAAATTTAATTTTTATTCAATCTTCCTACCGCAATATTTTTTTACCATATTTTTACGCACACACAGAAACCGTTTTATTTATTTATTTTATATATTTATTTATATAATTAATATATATATATAAAAACAGGTAGAAATAATTGCACAGAAGTATAAATAAAAAAACTAACCAATTACACTCACTTATTATTATTATTATTATTATTATTATTATTAATAATTAATATTCTCAATATTGAAAGAAATTATCAACAGAAACATCACTCACAAAATAAATATGGAAATGATAAATCATTAGTTAACCTTTCTTATTGTAAATTCAAGGAACACACCATAGGGTCTTCACTATCCCTTTTTTTTTTTTGTTTCATCAGAAGGAAAACCTTCATAGGCCCAAAACCTTCAAAGTTCCGAGAGTCTTCACTATCCCTTACCTTACATACACAATGACCAAGAAAGATAGTGGAATTCGAAAAACTAAACTTCCACTAGACCACCCACAAAGAATAGTCATGTTTCCTCCCAAAAAATACCATGGAAAAATCCCAAAATTTTTCTAGGAACCATAGGCGAAGGAACATATCCAACTGAAATAAAATCCTTACTTTAAAATTTATTACCAAGAGGATGAACCTACGCCTATGGTCTGGGCCATAAAAGACGATTAAAAAAGGAATAGAAAAACATCGATAAGTTTCAAACTAAGGATCCTATTCAAGATCTTTGAAAAATAGTTTTATCACAGATGTAACTATGTAAATAGTATGTGTCATGGACAGTAAGGCCGAAGGTGGATGTCCTAACCCTAAGTTTTACGATAAAGTTGACCCTGGTCAGATCAAAATGTAATGCATGGAAAATTTCGTAGGTTTAATAAAATCTTGGTGTATTAAAACAAAAAAATTATTTGAAATGTAGAATTATAATCTTAAAATTGAATAAAAAAAAAAATCATGGATTTTAGTTTATTTTTAATTAATTAAAAATTACTCCGAATACATAATAGACGAAGAATGAACATATGGAAAATTGTACGTACAAATATATTTATTAATGAAATATATATTAATTATTAATATATTTTTAATATATTAATTTATTATTTTTATTATTTATTATTTATTAATTTATTATTTTTAGTATATTAATTTATATATAATACAATATAAAATAAAATAACAATTTATATTAGACACAGATTTAAAGATTTGCATGTGTTAGACATATACTTATGTATGTGTGCAAGAAATTCTTCGAAAAGATGATACATGGGAAAACTTGGACTAGTTTAAGTGAAAAAGTGGGGATAAGGGCCAAAAATCATCCCCTCCATAGACGATCCTTTTGGCCTATATAAACTCAGAGGATATCGTTCTCATCCCTCTTCACTCTTCTCTTATCTTCTGTTCTCGTCCTTCTGATGGGACACTCTCTCTTGCTGTGCTAGTCAATCGATTATTTAGTTTTAACTTAAATTTTGCTCACAAGTAAATTCACCCACAAGGTTGGAACATTCAAAACTGTCAAGACAACCCTACCATGCGTTACTGAAGTCGATTTTGTGAACGAATCATTAAAGATTTTTTTCGACGAGTTATTTATCAATTATGTAAGTAATTAATTTTTATTATTAAATAATTTGTTAAATAAGAGTTAAAAGTGTTGGTAGACTTACAATCTTGCTTAAATTGTTTAAATTGTTGAAAATTTTCTCGATAATTTATTAAGGAAATTCAAATGGAAACAATTTCATTTACAATGAATTTTCTAAATTTCTACTAATGATAGAAATTCAAATTAGAAACTAAACAAAACCTTCCGATTGTATTCTCACTGTATTAGTTTACACAATGACAAATTTATCTTTAAGGAATACTACGTAAATTTCACGTACTCTGCGGTTACTTCGATTCGTTTGCGATATTGCTTTCTGTTTATTTCACGATAAACTTGTAAGTACAATATTGATAAATCCAAAGATAAACATGTCTCTAAACATAATCATGTTCTTGACGTAATACTTATCTTGTAGTCTTACTCATAATGAGAAACGTATTCTTTTTAAATAAAGAAAAATCGTTTTTTTCAACATGAAGATTAAAATGATGACAGAGGTCGATTGATAATATTCTTTTCGAAAAAATCGATTATCTTTTTTGACTAACGATTTACGTCAAATCATATTGATATATTTATTTTATCACAGTGTTAAGATCTTCTTCCAAAATATTAATACGAAAAATATGAATCATTTAGCAAATTTTGATTTCAATAGAAATAGTTGTTTTCTTTTTTTCCTCTTACAGAGTAGTCATACGAATATATATATATATATATATATATATATATATATATATATAAAAACAATTAGATATAATTTTATTTTTATAATAAATCACAATCGTAATTTATATCATATATGTTAAAATATAATATTTTAATATTAAATAATATATTAAAATATACGATATTTTAAATATATAAATCTTATATATTTTATAATATATTTTAATTAAATATATTTTGTTAATAATATAATTTAATAAATAATAAATATATATATATATATATATATATATATATTTTATGATTAAAAATATAAAAATTCTGGTTGTATTAATTTCGTGAAAAAAAAAAAAAAAAAAAAAAAAATAGAAAAAGCAAAGAAAGGAAAATAATTCGACCACGTGTCATGGTCGGATCAAGTGTAACATTTGCAGATGTAAAAGTGTTTTGCAAAGTATTTAATTCATCAAGATTTGTATAAAAGCCATTAACGCTTAATGCAAAGCTTACATGCGGGAACGAACGAACGTACGAAGAGTATGTAAATAAATACTTGCACGTTACAACTACGTCAGCGTGTAAACTTTAGCGTAGCCAGTTTTTTTTTTCTTTTTTTTTCTTTTGTTTTTTGTCTTTTAACGAATAAACAAAATCTTTGTACTATCTCGTTAGTGAGATTGTTTGCTACGAAATTACGAATCTCTGTTATTTAATTAGCGATCCAATGAAACTCAACTACTTAACTTTTTCGTTAAAATTTATCATATACGCATCTATCCTTCGTTGTTGAATTAAACGACCATTTATCACGTGTCTCTTGACAAATGGATAATTTTCATTAAATATGCATTAGATTAACTTAACAAATACGTAAGACATTATATATTTCAATATTAGCACAACTAGGGAAACCTATACGACATGCTTGTTTAATTTGAAATATTCCAAATTTTCCATAATACATTTTCCTTTTTTTAACTTTCTTATTTTTCTTTTTTCTTTTTTTTTTTTTTTCAAAGATTAAACAATTGTTAAGAAGAAGAAAAAAATGAGTAAGATCTGAATCGTATGTAACGTAATGATCATAAATTAATAAACGTATAATAATTGTCATGACGATACTACATAAACGTGACTACTATTTCGTAATTTTTCTTTATCTCGATGCATCATTGAAATTTATTTTATTTATTTTTTTTTTTTTGTTTTTATTCATATTTAAATATATAATAATCTTGATCGTTATTAAACGATTTTTTCTTTTAATTTTCTTTTTCTTTTTTTTTTTTTTTTTATTATTTTTGACCTGTCTTAAAAAGTAAAAGTTTTATTTGAAAATCGTGCATACGTTGCAACTGCATTGTTTAGTTGCAACAACGAAACTGGACCATTATTAAACAAGACTTTATATATTTATTTGATCATAATGATAAATTAGAAAAAATAAATGATCAAAATCAATATGTCGAAGAACATTTGTTTTCTTAATTTTTATTTTCTAAATTTGCAATTTAATGTGACTATTCGAATTTAATTAATATATAATAACAAAATTGTCATGCGTACGTTCTTCTTAATATATATATTCTCTTATAATCTTTTACATTTTCACATCGACATATATATATATATATTTTTTTTTTTTTCAATAAATTATCCCTATTCTCCAAAAAAAAAAATAAAAACTCGACGAATTTGTGTATTACGAAAGACGAAATTTGAAAAATACTACTGCGTGCTACCACTGAGTGTACCCACGTAAAAATATTGTCAATTTTAATTCCCCCACTTTGTTTTCATTGGACTTAACCGAAGTTTTGTATATAAAAAAAGTTCATAATAATAATAATAATAAAAAAAAAAAATATATATATATATATATATATATGTATATAAATGTTGAGGAGTTCCCTCGTCAGCAGTAGTTATAAACGTCTGAAGCTTCAACGTTATCACGACAGTTAGTTGTTATCATCGAAAGGTTGGTGATCGTTTCGTCTACAAGCGGTTTCGTAATGAATTAAATAATACTCATTGATTTTCAAATAAAATCATTATATTTGATTTTGTATTATTATTATTATTATTGATCGTTATCAACTTGTAACTCTGATCGCGATAATATCTTTGTTTCTGAAGAAACTTGATTTCAATTTGAAAGATATAAAACGGCAAAATAGTATTAACGTTTTTTTTAATTCTTTTTCTTTTTTTTTTTTATTATTCTCTTTATTTCATCTAACGACTTCCTTTTGGACCGAACGATCTCTCTCTGTCTCTCTCTCTCTCTCTCTCTCTCTTTCTAACAGGTGAGTCACACCTAGCATCTATGTGTTTTTTTTTCTTTTTTTTTTTTTTTTACGTAAGCAAATAACCACTACTAATGATATTATTATATCCTGGTAATTAATTTCAAAGAATGCGATTAGATAGAAATAGAAACAAATTAAAAACAATAAAAAAAAAAAAAAGAAAGAAAGAAAAAAAAACCGAATATAATAATTAAATTATTTGTCAATTATTTTTTTTCTTCTTATTAATTTTAATTATACGATTTTAATTTTTTTTCCCCTCGCTTTAATTTGAAACAATAAAAATATAATAATAATATATAATAATAATATTAATAATAATTCGTGTAAAAGGAACAAAAAAAAAGACAAGTCGGAATTAATCAGAAATTATTCGAGGCATCCGGATAATCAACGACAATGAATAACGAACATTTTAAACGGATTATTATCTTTAATCGTTTCAACAGATTTTCATCATTCATTAATTATTTAAAATATTTTCTATTTAAAGATGCTTTTATCAAGGATTAAACAAAAAAAGAACAAAATCTAATCGTTAATTGGACTACCCGATAATGATGGTTTCACCGGGACCTGATTATCGAAATATTTCGGGGGGGAGGGGGTGGGAGAGGGGTGGTAGTTTTGATCAATAAATTTCAATAATAATTGAAACACACTCGAGAACAATATAGTCAAAATTCTTCATTGGCCCGTTTCAATTTATTCTAAATGCACATCGTTCTGTTCCATCAATTATTTTACTGTATGTCATATCATTCATCTTAAGAATAATATTCAGACAATATTTAATATTTCATGATACACATGTTTCTAAATGATCAAACGTACTATTTATAATATTAGAAAAATTCTATAATTTATTTTAAAATCAATAAATAATAAAAAATTATCGAACAAAATAATAGGCCCGTTTCAATTTAGCCTAAATGTGCACATCGTTGTTTTGCATCAATTATTTGACTGTATGTCATATCATTCATCTTAATATTTCATGATACATACATTTCTAAATGAATAAATTTACTATTTAAAATATTAGAAAAATTCTAATTTACCGTAATATCAAATAATCTAACAAAATGATGACGAATCTAATAAACATTAGATCTGCTTAAATTAAATCGAACTATTACATAATATGAATAATATATTATACGTTAGTACGTTTCAATGTTCAGTCAAAAAGCAATTTCGAACATTCCAAACCGCATCCCTTCTCCTCCACCCAACCACCCTCTCTTTTTCACCCTCTCTCCTCCTCTTTTCTCTCCGCAAACGTTGTGTAAACGTACACGCGGCCCAATAAACGAGATTTCCCCATTGCAACACGTTTCATTTTCTCCCAAATTTATCGAACAAAGTAATTTCTCTTTACCACCTTCCTCCCAACCCCACCTTTCCCTTCACCCTCCCCCCTCCCACCATCACCAGCCTTCAGGCTAGGATAGGATATCACAAATATTAAAGGAAATAAGGATTTTCTTTGTGATAGATGGGGAAAGGGTGGGGGGTGGGGTGGAAACCGATAAAAGGAAATTCGATTTCCCATTCTCGTAACGCAACGATGATCTTTGGCATAATACTCCCCCCCCCACCACCCACCCACCCATCACCACCACAACCACCACCAATCAGAATATTTTCAATCAAATTTCATTGTATCTCGGTTGGTTAGTTTTTTGGTTAATAAATTAATAATTTTGAGAGAGAAAAAAAACGAACATCGGTTTAATTTAAAAAAAAAAAATCAAAGAACCTTTGTACTTTCCATAGAAATGTCAGGGGACATGGGGGTTAAAATAGAAATGATTTGTTGACATTACAAAAGATCAAAGTAAGGAAGAAATAACGAAAGATGTTTCATGGATGGTTTGAGAAAGTGAAGGACGATGTTACAAACTAGAATGTATGTTTTAATGACAAGAAAAGATAAAAAAAAAAAAAAAGGTCAATCAACATAATTATCAGCCTACAGCAGTAACCAAGACATTAACGATTTACAATTATTTTAACAAATCTTTGTGACAGTTCATCAACGAGTGACAACTTAACGATGTTTATCTTTCGCTAAGTTAAATCAATAATAAATATTGTTTCGAAAAATTGTACGCGTAAAAAACAAAGTTGTAAGTTATCTTTTGATTATTTTAATATCGAAGCAATAAGAATCAAAAAGAAAAAAAAAAATTAAAATTAAAATATGCTAATCCGCAAGGACGACAGGATTTGTTTGAACTACGTCAGAAAAATGTCACAGTATTACGATTCAGATTATTCTATTCTCTTAATAAGAATAATAATAAGAAAAAAAAAATTATATCGGTTAACATAAAACATGATAAAACATGATGATACAAGGCAAAAGAAATTTTTAGTAAGAAACATGACGATTAGTCGTTTAAATAATTACAAATGTTCCCCTTCCCATGCATTATCAATTATGTTCGGTATATATATATATATATATATATATATATGTACACTTATTTGTATTCTATCCTTTAATTATAAAGATTATATCACATCACGGATCGTCAATTATTTATTACATGTAACAATCGTAATTCATGCATTTAAATCAAACGAAAGAAGAAAAAGAACATACACACACACACACACACACTCTTGCGAAAAACATGGGGTAGATAACTAATTTTCTGTCATTCTGATTATTTGAAAAAAAAAAAACATAATAATCAATTAACAATTAATTTCAATCAATTTTATTTTCATTCTCGATAATACGAAATGAAAAATTAATAAGTTTGTTTTTCTCTTTTTGATTTTTATAATTGTCCATCGATTAAATTATATCTAAAAGTATCGTCGTAAAATTAAACAATCAATATTTCAACCGATTATTAATAAATAATTATGTTGAAGTAATAGAAAAAATTCTTTGTTTGTTTTTTTTTTTTTTTTTTTTTTTTTATTTATATTCGATGAATTATCAATTATTTTAATTCGTTATTTTATTTTCACAGTTAGATGCATTCTCGATGCAATATGCATAAATATTTGTATTAATTTTTTTAGTTTAAGTTTAAAAATAAAATATAAAAAACGAAATACGATTATTTCAAAAAAAAAAAAAAAAAAAAATGACATCAATTTTATACTTAAAGTTAATAATATGGAAAAAATAGCAAAGTGACCATCCCTAGTATTTTCTTTCTCTTTTTAAACGTTTCTACGTAGATGAATAAACATACAACAAAAACAAAACAAAAATAAAATTCTCTTACTTTATACGGTAACATTATTTCGTGTCGTGGGAGAAACAAAGAAAAATAAATAAATAAATAAATAAATAAATAATAACAATCAAATCTCGGGTGCCTTGTTTGCAATTTATAGAAAAACACAAAATAAAAAATAAAAAATAAATAAACAAACTTTTATATCGATCTGTCGTCAACGACGACGACGACGACGACGACGAGAGTTTCGCTAAAAACATGGTTAAAAGAATTCATGGGGGTTAATATTCGTATGTCCAAGCAATGCAACAACACCAACACCAATACCACTTACTATCCTTGCCAACAGTACTCATTTTTTCCTATTCAATCTTACCCCTCTTGTTTACCGCTCTTTTCCATTGCAAAACCGTTATATTTATTATGGTTTTCAGTTTCTACGCTAACTGATTTACCCAACGTGTTTCTCAAACACACCAACACACACAAACACACATACCACAAGCACACAGGTGATATTAAATTCAGTACCGTGGAGAAAACCAAAGAGAGTAGAGTAAAAGAGTTAAAAAAAAAAAAAAAAAAAAAAAAAAAGAAAATGAAAAAAAAAAATAGGAACGCATCCGTGCAACGGTAGTATCGTTTACGTCCGAATAAAATTTAATAATAGAAAAAGAAAGAGATATAGATAGAGTAACCGTGCATATTCGTACATGCATACATCGAATTTATCCTAAAACGAATTATTTATAAATTAAATATATCCGTGAAATGATAAGCTATTAAAAAAGATTAAACTTGAATTACAATTTACAATGTAATAGGATTCTACGATCAGTATAATTCTTCTACGAAATTCATTATAAACAGCGTGCGTCAGTAAAAAATGTTCAAAGAATCATTACAAACATTTGTTCCTATCATCTTATAATTATCATCTTCGTGTATCCTTTTGATTTAATTTATTTCTTTCTTTATTTTTTCTTCTCTTTCTCTTTCTCATTCTCTTATCTCGTTTTACGTCAAAACATAAATTGCAAAAATGACGAAAAAGGAATTTCAAAATGTTTTCTAACGAAAGATCCGATCTATAATAATTATCAATCAGCATTTCTTGAAACCATATTAACGGTTTATATAATCATATTAATATATTTCATAATTTTTTTAATATAATAAAAAATATATTAATATATTATAATATTTTAAAATATATATATATATATATATATATATATATATATATATTATAATTTTTATTAACATATAATGTTATATAATATATATGTATAATTTAATCATATTAATTTCACCTATACGATGAAAGTAATTGTCAATAATTACCATTATTAATGCTACTACTTCGAAATAAATTTTAACCAACTAAAAAAAAAAAGGACAAAGAAAATAATACAAACAACTATAATATACACGCAAATGACATTATTAAATTTCAATTAAATTATTCTATTCGTTTGATCAACTAATCACGCGTCTTCCCGTCCCACCCCCTGTCCTCCTCCACCACCGCCTCCTCCTCCTTCACCTTTATCGTACGTTTAAATAAATATGTATATTTCTTATTAAAACGCAATGAATACACTTTTTCTTTTTTTTTCTTTTCTCTTTTTTCTGAGGAAACAGTCTACCACAGACGTAATGTCATAATGTTTGATACTTCTTTAAACATATGATACGCATAATAAATATGTTCCAAGAAAGCCTGATGATTATCATGGATCACGATCGTCTCTACGAACTACTACTATCATTATACTACTACTAGTACGTTCGTGAAACAAATGTTTGAAAGACGTGTACCTCTGACGCCAGGTAAAATAGACAACGATAACAAATGGTCGATTAAGCTTGCAAACCATCAAATATTTGTTCAGTGACTCCCACGTTCTATATATCTATCTATCTCTCTCTCTCTCTCTCTCTCTTTCTCTCTCTATCTCTATCTCTTAGTCTTTGTCTTTGTCTTTGTATTTGTCACTTACTCTTACTCTCTTAGTCAACTAATGTGTCAGAAAGCACGTGGACTGAAGACTGAAAACTTATGTGTCTGTGTGTGTGTATGTGTGTGTGTGTGTGTATTCTTCGATGATCCTCGTCGTCTCGACATTGTCTTCTTAATTGTTGTCATTGTTGTTGAGGGTCTTGACGAAGTCAAAGTATCGTAGCTGACGAGACTACTACTACTACTACTAGTAAGTCTTCCTCTCACATCAGCTGAAATATTTTAATCATATTCTCCTACTTTAATCATATTCAAGGTCACAAATTTTAAACTAATATTAATATAATACGAATGGAAAAGTTTAAGAAATTTAATCACCGTAATCTGACATTGGCAGACAATTTATTATTTGAGCACGGTGAGCACGGAATGTTAACGTTACTTTAAGAAAGGGTATTTAATACTCTCTCTCTCTCTCTCTCTCTCTCTCTCTCTCTCTCTCTTTCTCTTTCTTTCATTTGAAATTGATGACGCAAATGTCACGAGAATTATAATTGTATGTATGTGTATGTGTGTGTTTGTTTATGGCGTTAGGCCAGCTGATTGGAGTCCTTTAAAAAAAATTGTTGAAAAAAAATTCCTATGTTTACTATATATTGTACAAATATTATTATAATATATAATATATATTTTGTATTAAACAAATGATGAAGAGAATCTTATCTTTTTTTTTTTATTATTATTATTATTATTATTATTTCTTATGTCATCGAATTTGTAATTATCAATAACGTTAATTATTATCTTTCAATATAAACGAAATAAAAAAAAGAGATCATAATTAAATTAATGTTACATTTAACGTGGTTTTTTTAATTACAGATGATAAAATAATTTGACATTCGTATGGCACATATTTGCAAATTCTTATTCGTACACGCGTAAATACCATGTTATATGGCCTTGAAATTGAATATATATATATATATATTCCAAATGGTATTAACTATACGTAATTGTTTCAACTAATGCAGTAAATATGTATTACGAAAGAAACACCAATCCTGTGTTTCATATAAAACAGAAAAATCGTTGTGTTTTTTTTTTTTTTCTTGTGTGTTTCATTCTTTTTATCAACAACTTCTTCTACAAAATTACTTATTATTTTTATATATGAAAAAAAAAAATACATAAAAAATAAATAAAAAAAGTATAAAAAAAGAAAAAATTAAAGGAAAACGGAAACATGGGAGAATTAGGTGATTTCCTATTATCGTCATTAAATAAAAATAAAGTTTGAAGAATAACAAAATAATAAAAAAAAAAAAAATAATAATAGATGTATGTGACAAAAATATATTACTTCCGGTTAATTTTAATCGCCATTTTTTTCAAATAATCTTTACGATATAACATTTAAAAACCATCACGAGCACGAACTCATTAGACATATTTACAAGATAACAACACATTTTTCATATTTTTTTTTTTTTACACATATACAACAAGTCCGTATCGTTGTTCTGACTTTAAACTTTACAAACTGACAAGAAATTAAAAAAAAAAAACAAAAAACAAAAAAAAATTGTAGGAAAACGTGATTTTCTTTTTTTTTCTTTTTTTTTTTAAATTACAACTAACAGCGAATGTGTTTTATCTCGATGATAATTATTTTATTTTGTTATTTTTATTTATATACGACACCCTTTGATACATAAATTAACAATTCGATGAAACATTATCGAAGATGGTGAACAGAATAATAAAAAATAAATAAATTACAACAAGAAAAGAATATTTGTTTAATATATTATTACTTTTTATTATTATTACTATTTATTATTATTTATTCATTTAATATATTTAATATTGTATTCAATATTTGAACCATTCAAATAATATCATTTAACTTATTTTATTCACAAATAATGTAACAAATATTATATATCTTATTATTCGATATAGAAATATTTATATATTATAAAAATATATCATTTAAGGTTTTTCGTTTTGATTAAACGACGTTGAAAATACTTTTGAACTTTTCGTCAAAAATTCTTTTCACGAAACATTTAATCATATTTAACACACTCGACTAAACATTTTCATATCTTCATATATTTTTCGATATATACTTATACCTACGTACTTTCTGCATGCTTTGTTTGTTTACTATGCTTTACTTTCCTTCTCTCTCTCTCTCTCTCTCTCTCTTTCTCACACACACCTTCTGTTTGTCTGTCTTTCTTTATTATTGTTGAATAAAAAGTGCAATCATGTTGAAAGAAAATCGTTTATATAATAAAAGAATCATCGTGAGAATGGTAACGATGACATATGGAATACATGAGAAAGAAAGAAAGAAAGAAAGAAAGGGTGAAAAACGTAAAGAAACGAAACCGAACAAGGCAGAAAGAAACAAACAAAAAAGAGGGTAAAGGGTGGTGGTGGTGGTGGTGGCTTAAATGAGGAGGAGGAGAAGGAGGAGGAGGGTGTGTTAAAGGGTGGTGGGAAAAATGGGATGATAAAAAAAAGGCGCAAGTGAGAAACAATGAGTTTTCGTTCTTGTTAATGGCACAAAGGGAAAAGTACCTCATTCTCTCTCTCTCTCTCTCTCTCTCTCTCTTTCTCATTGGTCGCAAAGATACACCGCTCGTATACACCGTATTGTAAAAATGTTCACTAGTTCACGTTTATTTTCTCCCTCCGCCCGCCCTCTCCTCCCCCTCCCCCTCCTTCCTCCTGTAAACGAAAAAAAAAAGGATGGTGTATCGAAAGAAGACGGTTGGGCTGATGTGACCGGAGTGAAAGAAGGGTGTGGAACAAAGGATAAGGGAAAATTGGATTCGTTAAGAAAAAAAAAAAAAAAAGAAAAAAAAAGAGAAAACAAAATAAAGTGAGAAATGGAACGGAGCCAAGACACGACACGTAGAAGAGAAAAAGAGAAAGAGCGAGAAGGGGGAGTGAGATGGGGCATAGGAGAGAAAAGGTTCATGAATTTGTGGCACCGTTTTGTCGCACTGTTCTCGCATTTTTAGAAGTCCTTCCTTCTTACAAGGACGAGAAGTACATACCCATCTACAAATGTGCACTCACAAATACGTGTATCATATCTGTGTATATATGTGTGTGTGTGTGTGTGTGTGTAGATTTGTGTTATAACAAGTCAGGTTTATCATACGTTCCTTTTTCTTCTCGTGCTTGTAAATATGAAAATTTGTTTTTGAAATTTGTAAAAAATTCCAATATATATTCTTTCGTTATGGAAAAACAAAACAAATTTAAGGGATACAAAGTGACGTGTATGATTCGTTAATTTGATTTAACGCGTTTGTCAAACTCAAAAATAACAGTTCACGCGTCGTTCTCTCGATTTAATTAATAGATAAATAAAATAAAAATAACAAATGTTGGAATTCATTCGGAAAATTGATACACTCGACACACGTTTGTTTGTTTGTCTTTTTTTTTCTACTTTCTTTTTTTATTTCTTTTTTGTCAATTTAATAAGAGAGACATGTGAGGAACAGAATGATAACCAAATTGGCGTGGGCCATGCGTGAACAGTCACATTAATATTCATAGTAAATAAATTAATCGTAACTTTGAAGAGATAAAGTGATAAAGAGAGAAGTATGTTTGAAAAAGAAATATTTAAACGATGTACGTAAATATGCAATAATAATAATAATAATAATAATACAAAACATTGTTAAAACAAACGATACACCCATCATACGCAAAATATGAAATTTTATTTAATATATATATATATATATATTTTTTTTTTCTTCTATTTTTCATTTTTTTTTTTGAAACTCTATAATCAAAGTATTACGTTGAAAAATATCTTCTCTCTATGGAAGTAAAAAAAATTTGATTTACCTCTAAATAGGATGAAGTCAACCCAAAGTATACTATATATATATATATATATATATATATATATATATATATATATTCTCTTTTCTGCATTATACGTTAGAGGGAGAAATGTGAAGGAAAAAAAATACAAGGGGGGGGGGGTGAGGAAAAATAATTCTTTTTTAAATAACACGAGAGAACCCAAGAAGAGCTCAATACTGTTACCCCCCTTTTTTTTCGTAACGCAAAAAAATAAACAAAAAAAGAAAAAGAAAATAAAAGGAAAAAAAAAAGAAAGAAAGAAAGAAAGAAAAATAAAAAAATACAAAAAAAAAAATAGAAGGTACAGTGATGGTAGTAAAGCAACAACCCTCTCTCTCTCTCTCTCTCTCTCTCTCTTCTAGTACACCGTACATGGGTACACCGTTGATAAAAAGAAAGTTCATGAATAGTAAGCACCCACTGCTGCACATCTCCTCCTCGACGAACATTCTCTCTGTCTCTTTCTCTTTCTCTCTCTCTCTCTCTCTCTCTTTCTCTCTTTGGATCGTACCTACCTCCCTCCCTCCCTCCCTCCGTCGCACCTATTCTCTCTCTCTCTCTCGCATACTTCTGCACTTTGCAAAAACACCCGAAAGAGAGATAACGCTACTTTTTTGAATCGGCTTCTATTATTAAATGTAGGTCGTGTTGCGTCATCGCGCGATGTCCGTTGCCGGAAAAGTGGATGAAAAAAAAAAAAAGGATAGACGAAGAAAAAAAAACGAACCAACAAACAAACAAACAAAAAAAATATAAAAAAAAAAAATAAATAAATAAAACGTGTAGAAAAGGACGGAAAAATGCATCCAGTTGCATTCTCTCTCGCTTTCTCTCGCTCTTTCTCTAGTGAGTTTTCTCTATTTCGTTCTTTATTTAAAAACGTTGCGTTTAAATTCACCGAAGTGATTTTCAACGTGATACCAAAAAACGTGCTAGACAAAAATAACTATTGGATTCGTCCTATTAGATAAATAGAAAAAGGGTCGAGCAATTTTTGATCTTTTTGACAAATCATTCGATTACTTACGAATTTTTTACGATTACATTTACGACTCTTACGCGATCTCAATTTTTTCCTTGTTTTTTTTTTTTTCATTTTATATTCTAATTTTTTCTCTTTCCCCCAATTAAAAATTTCATTATCAAAAGAAAAATATATCCTTTTTTTCTTTTATCTGTGGAAAAAATATCCTACGTAACTTGAATACTAACACGCCAATTAGAAATTAATCCTGATACCTTTTTTCCCCCCTTCTTTCTCCCCTCCCCCTCACTTATCTAACTTTCTTCTATCAAATATCTACATTATGATTTGTTCGATTTAAAAATGAGAAAGGTTTTCTTTTTTTTTTTTACTTTCTTCGATTTTCTTCATCATGAAACTACTCCGACTAACAATTATTTACTTTGTTTTATTATTTTTTCTTTTTGTATAAACGAAGGCACCCCTTTCGGACAGATTTTAATTGGGTCAAAAAAAAAAAAGAAAAAGAAAAAGAAAGAACAAAAATTTCAACTAACGATCCGCGAGAAAGTATGAAAAGTACGGATAATAGAAATGAAACAAACCAACGTCATGGTATTTCAACATAAATTTCGTCATCGTTTGGTTATACATATATATATATATATATTCTATCTATCTTATTTGAAAGAGAAAGAGAGAGAGAGAGAGAGAGAATGAAATTAAGAAAAATAACTAAATTAAGAAAAGTGTTATGCAAACGTTTGTACGGTCTTAATGCGTTAATTAAATCGATTGGAATATCTATTAATCGTTTCTATCGATAGATAACGACGATTTTACTATCGTACGTAAACGTGTACGATATATTGTAATTGGATTTGTCCCGACGTACGTAATGGTTCCTACCATCCTTAAATCTTGCACAGTTCGTGCCAAATTACCTTGATGTCACATACGGTGATAGTATATTATATCACAAAGAGAAGGAGAAGTGGGCTCTCAAATTTGTTCAATATCAATTCTAACGTGTGAAATAAAAATATATCATCATCAGCATTAGTTTGAAATCGTCTAAGTGAAATTAAAAATCGAAATCAAATCAAATCAAATCAAATCGAATCGAATCGAGTGTATAACGTTACTGTTTTGTGTCAAGGAAATAAAACTTTCTCGTGTCGTAATGGAAAATTTTCAAGAATTTCTTCTAACCACCGACAAAAGTCATAAAGATTAAATACACGACGAATTGAGAAATCAACGAAAAGAAAAAACAAAATATAAATTTCTTTTTCTTTTCTCACTTTCAAAAAAAGTCATTACTATTATTATTATTATTATAGTTCACGAAATTAATTATCTATGAGTCATTCTTCCTTTTTAAAAGATTTCGCGAGAAAAAGAAAAAAACAAATAAAAGTGATCATTAAAAAATGAGTTGGCACAGGGTTAATCATAAATTTCAATTCGTTTAAAACGCCAACGAACAAAATCTCTAAATGATATGAGGAACCACCACTGTTGACACAACCCATAGTCGCGTGACAATGATTTTGATTTCACATTTTTTACCATCTCTCTTCTTTTCTCTTTATATCATTATCTCGTCAAACAGCTCAGAGTCACATGAGTTAACGTTGAATCACATGACGAATCCATTTAATAATAATTATGTAGATGCTTGTTTGCACGCGCTGACAACTTGCCGGGATCGTGAACGGGTCAATCGTTACGATTAATTCTCCCTCTCTCTCTCTCTCTCTCTCTCTCTCTTACATGAGTCTCATATGTATGTATATATGTGAACAAGCTTCTACGATTAATACATATATATATCAACATTGGGTCTGATAAACGATGCAGAAACAGATAAGAAAATGATAGAAAAAGAAAGAAAGAGAGAGAGAGAGAGAGAACTAGGAATAAAAGAAGGGGAAAGAAAAAAGGTGGGGGGATGGTTGTAGAGGGCATTGGATGGATACAATTTTGTTCCAGATGGTAACCGCACACGCTCCCACCCCCTTTTACGACCAATCGGCCTTATCCACATTCCTCCTACTTTGGCACACACTCTTCTCTTCCTCCCCTCCCTCCCCCTCCCTTCCCCCCTCTTACACACCTCCACCACTTTTTTACATTCTTTTTGTTTTCTTTCTGTTTATTTTATTTTTTTTTTTTTATTTTCTCGTCTCCCTACCCTTTCCACACCGTTAATAATCATACTCTATCGCGCTTCGTCTAGGTCGTTAGCATAATAACGTGAAGTGTGTGTGCTTTACCTCAATAGAATAGTAGGTAGGTAGTAGTCAGTACGTATCGTAGTTCTGATCGTATCGCATCGATCAAATCGAGTCACGCAAATCATTTCGGCAAATTGCATAAACCACAATACTCGATACCCTCCTACGCGTAACATAAACACATATATATATGTGCATGCAAATTAATATAAACGCAGTAAAGTAGATCTTCATTACGAAACATTAGCACATTTTTGTCAAAGATATATGATATCTAATAGAAAACTGATAGAAATTTGGTATACGGTTTCTTTTCTAGAAACAAGAAGTTGAAGAAGAAAAAGAAGAAGAAGAAGAAGAAGAAGAAAAAGGACAAAAAGAAAAGAAGAAAATAGGGACAAAGTAACGTGACTTCTTTCGTACACGGGCCATCTGACGAGTAGTCTTCAAAGAGACTCACACACAGACTTTACACTAAGCTGACTCTTCTGAGCTACTACTACTACTACTACTACTATTACTTTCTTACTCGAGGACTAGATCTTCAAAACTTCAAGTACTATTCTCGATCCGGATAGTTAAAAATCATTTAGCTAACCTACTCTAGCAAGCTGGTTGGTTGGGTGGATTGTATTCCTGAATCAAAAGTAAAACTCTGACGTTTCAAGATGACCATAGAAGCTTCTTCGATGATAGTAGATTATCTTGTCTTTATTGCATTCATCGTGATATCCTTTGTACTACCATTGTGGGGAAAATTTCGACGAAAAACCAAAGAGACAAAGGCTGAATATGTCTTCGCAACTGGACACGTGTCCATGGGGGCTATGATGTTATCCATTGCCAGAGGAACATTAGGTGTCAGAAGTTTCTTAGGTTATCCTTCTGAATTATATTACAAAGGGAATGCTATGTGGGAAACGTTGTACGGTATGCTTCTAGCATATCCAATCGTTTGCTTTATTTTCGTACCGGTTTATTATGATCTTGGTATTACATCGGTTTATCAATACTTGGACATGAGGTAATTTCATCATTTTATTTAATAATTATTAATGATAAGCAAAAAAATAATACATTATTATTAATTATAAATTTGTTTCATATAATTTTAGGTTCAAATCTAAACTGGTCAGATACATTGCAAGTTTTTCTTACGTCATAAGAAGTTTGTTAAATTTATCTGTGACAGTTTTTACGCCATGTGTAGCGTTAAAAGCAGTCATTGGTTTACCATATTGGGCAAGCATAATCGGTATAGTCACGATATCGGTTATTTTCACGCTAATGGTACGTTTATATAGTAATAATTCTGTTTTTTTTTTTTTTTTTTTAAACTTGTTGTTAACGATATTTTTGTTATTTTTGTGCGTGTAGGGAGGTTTAAAAGCTGCCATATTGTCGGACGTTATTCAAGGATTAATGATGATCGGTATATCGATAGTTTTAATAGTTCAAGGTACAATTGACGCGGGTGGTGTTAAAGAAGTCGTCAATGTTACCGTAGATCGTGGTCGTTGGGAGTTTTACAAGTAAGTATTCTAATATTAACTTGTTAATAGATCATTTTGTCATAATTCATCTTTACCTTATACTATATATATATAGACTTTTTTTATTATTATTATTATTATTTCTATTAGCTTCGACATGGACCCAACGATACGCGTGACAACTGTATCAGCAGTGCTTGGTCAGCTGTTCATGAGTCTATCTATTCTCGGATGTCAGCAAAATTTTGTTCAAAGATATTGCAGTATGAAAAGCAAGAACGAAGTTGTAAAGTAAGAATATTATTTTTATTATTATTTCTATTCAAACTATCCTAAACAAATATTACTATTTCGTAATCCGTAGACCCCTCCTCCTTCCACCGTCATATGAGAAATGTTGAAAACAAATTTAATGGGGGAAAAAAAAATATTAAAAATAGTATAACTATGTTATCATCATGCAACAATAATACTCGTAATTTAATGAACTCGCGTATCGATAAATTTCAAAATGAATATATTAACGTGTATAAATTGCAAAACTTCAAATCGTATATGTTCATTCTAGAGAAAAAATGTGAAGTATTAATTATTATAATAATAACCGTATAATTGACTATTGTTTATGACAATCTTATGCTTCCGTAAGTAATATCCGGTAAGAAGTTAAATCACCAAATTAAAACGGGGAATTTACGATTGATGAAATAAATAAATAAAAAAAAAAAACAGAAGTAAAATAATAATCGATAGTTTTTTTTTAATAATAATTTCGTACTAGTGTGAGTATTCTCGATACGCGTTTATTATCTCGTGTCATTCATTTAGAAAATTACGACAACGATAACAATAAACGACTGACTAAATTGTCATTTCTCCTTGGCCTTGAATATTGTTGATCATGGTTGAAAAAAAAAAAAAAAAAAAGAAACAAGTCACTTTTTTTTATCGTTTGCACTTCAAAACAATGTTAATAATTTTTTTTTAAATGTATATCACGTCATACATTTACGATACACGTCAAATAAATAACACACGACAAAATAGGATTCCAATTATTATAAATATTATAAATTGCATATTTAATGGTATGCACTTAAAAAACGTAAAATGTTTTTTAACAGTATTTATCAGTAATATTCATTTTGAAATCTCTCAGTCGACACAAATGAATGCTTACGAAGACTTCCTACTGTTTGCTCGACAAGAACATCTGGAAGGGAAGTAATTAGATCCGATGTGGACGTGTTCACATGCTCGTTAATTACGCTCGCGAACATTCGAATCACGTGACAACGAGGAAGAGTTTAGTTAAAACAAAATCCCCCTTTGTACCGCGTCCCACCTACCTCTACTCTACCTACCTATCTCATAATTATTCTTTTTTATTTACATTTTTTTTTTTCAACGATCTATCCTTATAGTTTTAACCAAAATGTTTCTAATCCTATTTTATAAAAAGAAAATGTCTTGTTTAAACAGTTATATGATACTTTATGTTAATCTAAAATAATATTACAACGAAGGATATTGTTATCATAAAAACACGTGGTCTTATCGTTGATAATAAAATGACAAAAGGAATAAGAAAACATAATAATAATAATAATAATAATAATACGTTATTTTTTTTAAACATTATTATTAGTTTCAGTTGCTATCGTTAGAGGAAAAAATTTCGTGATAAATTTCTTTACTGTATACTCTTTTTTCCCACGTACTTAACAAGACAATATGCTCGTTTAAAAGTGCAATGAAAAGCAAAAAAAATAAATAGAAAATGCACGAATAAAAACGATGTTATTTTATAAATATACTTTTACCAGGAACACTTTGAGGAATGACGGTATTCTTAAAAAAAAAAAAAAAAAGAAAAAGGAAAAAGATAAAACGGGGAAATATTTAAATTCTAAGAGAAACGTTGTACTTTTGCACACGGGGGCGTCGAAATAATTCGTAAATTATCTTTCGTTATAACGAAACACATCCGCCAAGCCAAGCCAAGCGGCTTCTTCTCGTTGTTAGGTACTATTTCTCTTCACTCCCTTGAGAATGAAAATAATTTCATTCTCGACGGACGCAAAAGTTTCCTAACTCGTCCTCGATTCTACTTCGTCGTGTATAACACGGCAACACCAAAAGATAACAACGACGACACAACTACGACGAGACTATGATAACCCTAGTTTAAATAATATAAACGATAATAAAATAAAAAAAAAAAAAAAAAAAGAGAGATAGACACGAAGAAAGAATGAATGTGCATGTGTGTATGTGCACATGATTGTTTGAAAGAAAAGTAACATGTAACTTGGGATTCAATTTGTATTTTTAATAATAAATGTGTAAACCACACCGACCACCAACAGGCGCACGCTATGTTTGTCTCTATTAAAAATTACTGGAAAATGTGACAAATTTTTTGTTTTTTTGCAAAGAAAAAAGTAACTCGCTAACGAAAGTAAAAAAAAAAAAAAACAAAAAAAATAGAAAACCATAACGTAGCCTAGGAGTTTTTTCAAAATATTATTTTCGAAATCTATACTAAATCGTAACGATGCAATTTCGGTATTGGTTTAAAATGATGAAAAAAAAAAAACAGAAATTATTATTTTCAATTCATCTATCTGTTTTTCAACAACAACAACAAAAAATATTAAATTGATCTAATAATCGTTATCGTATTCGACAAATTTAAAAAGAAATAATTTTTCCAATTATTTTTTGTACTAATTCAACGACATATTAGATAACAGAATAATAATTATAAATATAATTTACATAAGTAACGTGTGACAATCATCCTGCAGGTAGTCATTTATGATAATGAATCGTTGTCGTTTACGTTACGGGACGAAAATAAATGTAGGGTTTTCGAAAACAAAGTTCTTCGTAAAATGTTCGATGCAAAACGCGATGAGGAAACGGGCGAATGGAGAAAAAATTCCATAACGTTGAAGTACATCGATTGTACAACAAACCGGACATTATCAACGTCGTAAAATCACGCCGATTAAGATAGGCTGGTGTCACGTGGCGCGCATGAGGGAGGATCGAATGGCGCACAAAATATTGGTCGATATACCAAACGGAAAAGGACCATTAGGTAGACCGATACGTAGATGGGGGGATAATATTAGAAGGGACCTGAAAGAAATAGGATACGAAGACCGAAAATGGAAGGATCGCGCTGAGGGACGGGAACAATAGCGAGTTTTGGTATTTGCGGCAATGAACATTCGAGTTCTTAATGCCAGTTAATAATAATAATAATAATAAGTAATGTGTACGTTAAGTAATTTATTTAGCTTGCAGTACAATGTTTATAATAGAGTCTAATTTTAAATGGTAAATAATAATTATTACTGATAGTAAGAAAACAAAAACAAAATTGATATTTAATCAAAAAATCAGATTTAACACATAAAATTAAAAAACCAAAATCAAAAAGAATAAAATCAGTAAAATTTATCGTTTGTAACTGAGTAAAGATCGTATTTTTCGTATTTGAGGAAAATCGTTTTCTCTTACGACATAATCAATGAAGCCTTTTCGTCGAGGTAAATGGGCAGAAAGCCAAAAGTTTTAGTATGAGAGATACTCGACGTCCAATAAGGTCAATAATATCAATTCAACATCCGGCCGACATACGTTTTCTTACCCATGAAAATCCGAACTACTACTGCGGTATAAATCTTCCTTCTTACTTGGAATTATTTGTTTGGAAAGAATAAATACGCGAAACTTGGCTCCCCAATCAAGCTTACCAGAGAAGTAAGATAATCCTAAGGAAGTAAAATCGAATATAATCCCAACTACCTAATTCCTTCTCTTTTACTGACTTGAAAATTTAGTTCTTTACTTTTATCTTCTTCTACCTCGAGATTCTCTCTTTTGTGTAACCCTTATCATTCTAAGCAAAAATAATTGACCCGAAATATTTGTACATTCGTAAACTTTGAATTTAACTATGTTGTTTTATTTGACTTTTTCAGAACTATGATGGCAAACGTACCAACCATTGCCGTTCTATTCTCATTATCTTGGGTAGTGGGAATGGTGATCTTCGCCAACTACGCCGATTGCGATCCTCTGAGCATGGGTTACATCTCGAAATTCGACGAGATAGTACCGTTCTTCGTTCAAGACAAATTCCTCAACATGCCAGGTTTATTAGGTCTGGTAATGGCTACTTTGTTCAACAGTGCACTAACATTAGCCGTATCCAACCTAAATTCTCTGGCAACAGTGACGTTCGAGGACTTTCTAAGTCAAATTCCGGCATTGAGTAATCTCAAGGATACCATGCAATTACGAACGATCAAGATATTATCCGTGTTCTACGGTTTGTTAATAATCGGTTTAAGTTTCGTCGTAGCTATGTTATCCGGTGTTATAGAATCTTCAATGTTAATGACATCCGCAACATCCGGACCACTTTTAGGAGTTTTTATATTAGCAATGTTAGTACCGTGTGCCAATTGGAAAGGTGCATCAGCTGGAATGATATTCAGTCATGTTATGACACTATGGTTGACCTTTGGACATTTAACTGTTCAAACGAAAGACGATGTGTTACCTTTGTCAACTGATGGATGTAAAAACGATACTTTTTCACCGTGGATCACGAAACCTGGCAACGTGTTATATTCCGTGTCAAATGTTTCAACCATTGTCAACGATTGGGATAATACAACGTCGAGTATTTTAAAAGAAGAAACCTCCGACAATACATTAACATTCATCTACGCTATTACTTATATGTATTACGCCCTGATCGGCAGTTTATCGACGGTTATAGTTGGAATAATAGTCAGTTTATTCACGGCTAATGCCAAGGAAGATGCTTACGAGTTATACTTGTTACATCCGTTAGCCTACAAATTGTCAACACTATTCCCAGGAAAAAAAGACTTTACGCAAGTAGCACGCGTCTCGACAATGGTAACAATCCAACGAACGCAACTACATCATCCTCAATAACCTCGATTTCTAATGGAAATGAAAAGACCACCAATATGCTTCAAGGTACCTTAGACAATAACGGTAAACATCACTTCGACAATGGTTACATTCAAAAATTAAACTCTTTGAAAGGTGCTACGTTGGAAGTTACTAATGAAATGTCTAAGGGTACGAGATTATGAAAAATTGTTTACCTTTCCTTTTTTTAAAACGACTAGTCTATTTTATAAAAATTACGATTAATACAAATAGTGTTTCATGATATTGTGCTTCGTACGAGGATACTGCCAGGCTGTGATGAAATCAAATTGATTTATTTTGAAGGATATAAAAAACAAACTAAAAAAATACTTCGATCGAATTATTCTAACTCGGTGAGATGAATACTTGTTAATAGATCCAATACATATATAGATATATATATATATATACACACGTGCCATAAAACTACGTTAGGACACGGTTGTTCAAAAAAAAAAAAAGTTAAAACTTCTACAATATCGATCGGATATTTGTCGGGAACGTTTTTTTTTTTTTTTTTTCATATAAAATATCACTACTTATTCTTAAACACCGATAACGAACGAATTTCGAGTCTCGATTTAATAATAATTCATCATAAACGTTCTAACTTCGGTATCAGACTGACGATCCGGTCAATGAGATCGGTGATATTTACACACTTATGTTGTTTTCATTTACTTTTTGTTTTTTTTTCCCTTCCCTCTTCTTCTTCTTCTACTTATTTTCTACTTACTCTTAATTTTGTTTTATTTTTTTTGTTTTTTTTAATCACGAATAAACACGCGAATTCTCCAAAAAACTAAAACGTTCGGAAAGGATTTAAGATGATTACGATTACGTCTAGACAAGAAATATACTCATTTAATTAATCTAACGAATATTTCGAGTTTAGATTTTGTTTTGTTCTTTTTATTTTTTTTTTTTTTTTTTGCTATTTTTCTCTATTTTCCTATCATTCATACTTGATCATGTTTGATGTGTTTCAATATATTTTCTTTTTTTTAAATAAAAGAAAAAAAACAGTATAGTGTATGAGATCACAAGCTTAATTAATAATACGTATTAGATTAAGTTTATCAATTGAATATTAGTCATGAACAAAATGAATATTGTGTATGCATGCTAGATTTATGCACAAATATCATTGTATGCATTTTTTGGTTTTTTTTTTTCCTTTCTTTTTTGTAAATATATAAATATGTATATTTTAGCATAAGTTACGATCGAAGAATGAATGATAATACGAATTTCACAATGCCATAAATGTTTCTATGACTTGTACGTTGCCAATGAGCATATTTTTACTTAATACAATATATATATATATATATATGTACTTCATAAATTAAACAAATGTACGTAAATAATTATTTAGTAATTAAAAAAAAAAAAAAAAGAAACAAAACAAATTCTATAGAAAATTTATTAATAACGATTGAGAGTGAATTTTTAAGACGATTATGTATAAACGTAGATTACTTTTTGAATAAGTCATTATTTTCCTCCTATGTATATATACATATATAAACATAAATCTTGAAAATAAATTGAAAAGAAAAAAAGTATATAAAAAAAGGAAAAAAAAAAAGAAAATGTCAAACCTAACCAATAATAATAAATTTGATATATAATCCCATTAAGCTTCGTTTTACGTATAACCCATAATATTTAATTAATATAATTAATTACCATGACATAAAGTTATTCTATAAAATATCACATATTTACCGGTATGGTTAATATTTTTCTCGAAAAGAAACCATTTATTTCCTTCGACCCTAAATTGACGAATACCATCAAACAAATATCATGCTGTTTGTTGATAACTTCAAGTCTAACTCAGTCGATAAAGTAACTCGCGATCGGATAAATTTGCTCAACGGATATAATAACGGATATAAATAAATATATAAATTTAATTTATTATTAAATTATTTATTATATATAAATAACGTACGCATAATCAAATTGGATGTTTCACCTTTGTTGTCAGAAAATATTCTTCTCATTTCAAAGCAATACAAATAATATAACAAAAGCTTCGCAATATCCCAAACCGTAATTTTGAGCAACACGTTGGTAGCACTGTTATACTATGGTATATATGTAGTATGACGCGGTTGATTATCGATTGGGTCGACAAAGGCAGATTAAAACCTTCTGTTTTTGACTCTGAAACCGAGTACCGAAACAAAGACCCCCCCTTCTCCTCTCCTCTCCTCTCCCTCACCCCACAACCCCCAGAGGGTTTCACCATTTTCCCTTCATTTTCTCATTTTCTCATTTTCTCATTTTGCCAATAGCAAATAAATCAATTGAAAAAGAAAAAAAAAAAAAAGAAAAAATTACTCCCGAAAAAGAAAGATAGAACGATAATGTCTGAACATAGCCGATTATAAATAACAAAAGAATAAGAAACTAAATTAAATGTACATAAATTTTGTTCAAACTGAAAACAACAATAAATAAAAATAATTAATTTCAGACTCATAATAAATTAATTAATATTTGATTCTCGTTCTAATTTGAAATATAAAAAAATATCATGTGTGCAGATCACACGTGTTAGAAGTGAAACCTTCAAAAAACAAAGTTTCGAGAGAATGAGACAAATGCACAGCATCAAGACTAAGATAATTTAGGATTTATTGTTACTGTATGTATCAATACAAGGCTCAATCCTACATGTTTGTTTCTTTTTCTCTTCTTACTTAGTATCGTGGCCGTTTCATCGGCATGTTTCATTTTTTCAAATCACCCCCCTCCCCATTTTTAAGAAGTTTTCACTTCAAAAATATTCGGGATTACTTCAGGTGGTAAAGTTGAAAGCTATAATCTTGAAGAAATGGAAGGAAACTATGAGAGAACGCGTGGAATCTGTAAAGCCGACGAAGGAAGACGAAGATGACGATAAAGTCCCATCGTAGCCATCTCTGTTGATGTTACAGTAGTAGTAGTAGTAGTAGTAGTAGTAGTAGTACCACAGTGGCAATGGCAGTAGCAGCAGCGGTGGTAGAGCGTCAGAAAGAAGTTTAGTTGCTGCTGTGTAATTCGTGAAATGCATTGTGAATAAGTTACGGTTTTAGTTATTGTTAAAAGTTAATCTGTGCTGTACTGTGCTGTGTTACGTTAACACGTTCACATCGTGTTTCAGATTATTATTAGTTTTTCCTTTTATTTCTAAATTGTGTTTCAAATTAAACAACGTTAAACGTCACTTATTTCTTTCTTTATTCTCCACAGTCTAAAAGTTATTCAAGTATATAACTTATCTCACTTGATAATAAAACCCCACCATTCCATCCAAACGAACTCCCTCTATCGGAATTTCGAGTCGACCAAAAAAAAAAAAAAAAAGACAAAATAACTAATTTGCAATTAGTCTTGAAGTTATTATCTATCAATTTTTCTTTCTTATCGATTCGTTCCCCCTCTCCTCGTTTCTCATTTGTTGATTATATTCAGCCTTTATTTTTCCCCGTTTTTTTTTTTCTTATTCAGACAGGTGTCACAATTGGACGAATAACTACTACTACTACTAATCGTGATTAAGTTCCTAATAAGTCTTCAATATTATCGATACGTACCGAAGATTGATTTTAAATCAAACACGATTCAACGAATTCTATTATTTCGTTGTGAAAAACAAGTTTATATCTCATCATGGCAGTAGAATCAAGGTGAGTTTTCTTTCACGTATTTTCTTCTTTTTTTTTTTTTCCTATTAATATACGTTGTGTGTATCTCTCTACTACTTCTTGTTTGGATCGTATTAAACTAGTCTCAATCGAGACACCTCTCTCATACTACTACTACTACTACTATTATTATTACTTTTACGTGCATGCGCAAAAGAGAGAAGAACGTTGTGTGCATACTCCGAAGACTTGCGCACCGGTTCGATGCTCTCCCTTCAGAGTCCAGTTCGTTTTTTTTGTCCCTTTTTCTCCTTCCCTTCTTAGTTTTTATTTTTCACAAACGTTTATACGTCCCTACCCAAGCAGCTGTCAAGACACATTCCTTTTTAGTTATAAACCAAACCTTTTCTACACCTTTCTATCTTACCATACCAATAATAATTAACTTATACAATTTTTGGTTTATTTAATTTCTATTAGAATAGATGTCTTTGGTTTGATTTCTTTTTTTGTTTAAATATAGAATTTAAATAAAGAATATTTTTTTTTTATGATAGAAATGTTTGTTCTTGTATCTTTAGAAAATAATCGATTATGAACATTTGCAATAAGTCACGTATATTTTACATTTTTGTGTTATCATCGTTTGATACTGATATAATTTTTTAAAGCAATAAACACGACTCATGATAAGTAATAATGGTATCGCATTGCTGCGAGACAATCGTTTAATATTCCTAGAATTATATGTTCATTCGTTTCATTATTCATTCTCGTGAAGATTTACTTCGATTTCGTTGTTAGCATTTGCGAGAATACTTTCATCTCTTTCGCACTCCTTAATTTAATTATTTTTATATAATATCTGTATTAATTAAATTTGTTTAAAATTTATTTCAATTTAATTCGATGATTTTGTTTGTTTGTTTGTTTGTTTTTTTTTTTTGAAATGATCGAAATATTCAATGAATTAATCGATCTTTATATTTTTGTACAATAATTTTCTTAAATTATAATTGAATAAATTTCGATAAAATATTACACTCAAGTAAATATTAAATTCATTTTGATGGATTTTCAGAAATATATTATTGTAATATTATTCAAAAATTAGTATTCTAGTAGCAACATTTTTTTCTTTAATAATTCATTCTACCACCGTTTCTTATTATTCATCGTCACGACGTTATAATTTAACTTAGCATTAATTATGGACAGTATAATTTAGCAATAATCTTATTTTTATCACTGGACATTTTCCTTTTTTTTTTTTTAGATTTTTCCTTTACCATTCTCTTTCTCTTTTTTCTCTTTCTCTTTTTTCTCTTTCTCTTTTTCTCTTTCTATTTCTCTTTCTCTTTCTCTTTTTCTATTTCTCTCCATCGTGGAAAATAAAGCGTTGCAGGTGAATGCATAATTAAAATCTATGTGAGAGTATATGATCACTGAAATGTATATAGTACGTATTACATTATTCACAATATACCCTTTGGTACGCGATACCGAATGTACCGAAAAATTGATATTTTCATTTTACATTAGACAGAAATATTTGAAACCTCTTACACTCTCTTACACCTATCTCATCTTCCAAACATAATTTTCAATCTATTTGTTCATCATTATTAATTGATTCAAATCTACCACAAATATTATATTACACTGTATAAAATAAATTATTTCATTCTTTTCTTTTACTTACACGATGAGAAAACAAATATATATATATAACAATATTAGATAAAATAATAGTAATCATATCAATTCAAAAACCAAACGTCGTTTGTAACAAACAATTTCAAACCATTTGAAAAAAAAAAAAACTTCGAACATTTTAAAAAAATATTACACAATTTTAGATTTAAAATAAATATACATCTATAATGTTATTAACAAAAAAAAAAAACTACGATTAAAAAGAACATTTCATAATTAAATCATTCCAAATGAGATATATAACCTTCATAATAAGTATATGTATAACGATCTATTCTGTTGTTATTATTTGATAAGCTAACCGAAAATCTTCCGAATATTCTCAAAACGGAAATCAGAGATAGAGAGAGAGAGAGAGAGAGGTCCTTGTTTTAAATGTATTTAAAATAATCTAAAAATTTCGAGAAGAATTGACATAAGTAATTAAACCCATTGGTGGGTTAAATATATATATATAAGCACGATGAAAAGGGTAGCAGTAGACCTTTTTGTTTCGGTGTGCGACTAGTTTACATTTGTTCTATTATATTAAATACTTCTTCTTAAATCAAATTCTTTAAAAGTATCTTCGACATTTTTTCTTAACACTTATAACAAGACAAAAAGAGAGAAAAAATACATTAACATCAGACTAAAATAATATTTTGTGTATGCTGTCCTCTTTAAAATCTTATCAGTTAGAAAAGTTGGCATCGTTAAAGTGAGATAGACACATTGTAGTCACGTTCCACTTTACAAACTCAATACCTGACTCTCTCTTTTTTTTCTCTCTATCTCTCTCTCTCTCTCTCTCTCATATAAACACACATGCATAAACACATATACATTTATTTACTATAGTGAAGTATCCAAGAAGATACTTCGAGGAGTGCTTTTCTGTTTTAACATATCTTCAAACACGTTTTAAATATATATATATATATATATAATACTATAATATAATATTTTAATCTAATATTAGATAAAGGGATTAGAGATAACATTTAGACACTATCACAGCTTTTATAAAATAAAACATAGTCAATTTCTTATCGATTGAAAATTTACATTGGTTATAATAGTAATATCTATAAAACCGTGCTTAAATTTACCCCCCCCCCGCTTTCCCCTTCCCCCTCACCTTCCCCCTCCCCCTCCCCCTTAACGTTTCTGTGCATATTGTTAATATAAATGCAAATGCATTGTACATTGAGCATCTTCTAGCATATAGCCTCTGGGGAAACATAGTTAATAATTAACTTTCATCATCGATTAGTACCTACCTCCCACTCAACCTCCCATTTAGTAACTTCCTACTAAATACAACTAGGAATCGTGAGTTTCACCTATAACTCTTCTAATTCTATTCTATTTATAAAAGAAAAAAGAAGAAGAAGAAGAAGAAGAAAACTCTTTTTACTTGTCTCTCGTTAAACATTTTAACGAACCCTTTTATACCAATCTCGATACACGAAGGTATTATCGATTAGGATTTTACTAAGTAAGGTCGATGACCATGTTACTGTACTACCACTAGTTATATTTTATTCTTTTTATGTATAGTTTTTTTTTCTACTTTTTTTTTTTTTTTGGTTAAAACAGAAAGAAACAAGTCACGCGGTTCGTTTAAAACAAGTTTATGTTTAAAATAAAAATAGAATGAGAGAGAGAGAGAGAGAGAGAAAGTAAAGAAAGATTTAAAACGATCATAAAACACTTTTCACTTTCAATGTCGTAATAAAAAAAAAAAGAAGAAGAAGAAGAACAGAAAAAAAATGTATTTGCAAAAATTAGATGGTTTAGTTAAATGATATCGATTTTTGTTGTTGTTGTTGTTGATACTATTTCGTGTCGCATAAAATATGTTTTACGAGGCGTATAAAATTGATAGAAAAGTTTGATAGTCGACAGTAATTAACCTATGTGTATGTATGTATGTATGTATGTATATGTAAATACGTAATATACCAAAGCTTTTTTTCGATTTTTATCAACGACATATGGTTACACCTTCCTCATAAGTTTATTTTTTTATGTTTTCGTTTCGTTTTGTTTTTTTTTTCTTTCTTTTTTTTTTTTTTTAGTTCTAAATTTATGTTACATCGTGGTATGATTTATAGATTATTTTATGTTTTCAGGTTTTGTTACTTCTACTACTACTACTACTACTTCTTCTCATTTAATATTCTTATCGGGTTTTGCCGTATATTTCGTTTCCATTTCTTTTCTTTTCTTTTCTTTCTTATATTCTTATTTTTTCTTGATTTCTTTTCGTGAAGTAAATTTACGAAGAAAGATTTAAAGAAATAAATAATATAATCTGTTAAAATAGGATTAGGCGAGAAAAAAAAAGGATTTTCTTGCAAATGACTCGATTGAAGGAACAAAGAAGAAGCAAATTTTTTTTTATCTTGTTTTTTTTTTTAGGAAAAAACATTTTAAATTGGTTGAGAAAATCATTCGAAGAAGAAATGCAGACGGAATGTAAAAGAATGAGAAGATAAATTTTAGATAATAACTATGTATATGTGAGATAAGATAAAAGAAATTGCTAGTAGTAAATCCATAGAAAATGATTTCGTGTTCACATATAATTTTTATGTCTCACTTCTCTCTCTCTCTCTCTCTCTCTCTCTCTCTGTCTCTTTATCTGTTTCGTTTCTTTTTTAGTAGAATAAAAGTAGATAGAAAAAAAAAAAGAAATATCTTTATTTTTGTACGACCTAATATAATCAAAATTAAAACGAAACAAATGTTTAAAGAAATATCTACGATTTATTTTAAAAACTTTTTTATCAAGTAATAATTTGAGTCGTTCAGTGCACACATCGATTAATTCCACTTTTTGACAAATCTTAAATTTCAGTGTCAAAGCACTTGGTATAGTCATAACTTTTTATATTTATCATAACTTTTCTGAATAATAAAGATTAACACCGTTAAATGGCAAAACTTTGTGTTGGCCATTGATAGAAATTTAAAGAACAATATACATTTATTTCATCGCATTTCTCAACATTTTGTTTTATGGAGTTAATCGATGTGTGCACTGAACGGCTCATTTGTCAAAAAAAAAAAAAAAAAAAAAAAAATAAATAAAAAAATACCTTTGTAATGCAACCATGTTGCATTTGAAAAATATTCTTCTTTCGTCAACCATGGTTTTATCTACGTAAATGCAAAGTAGAGAATCATAAATGCCAAAAATAAAAGATAATAATTAATTTTTTTGGAAAAAAACAACTGATGATAACCAGTTGTCGGTTATACATGTAAAAATTTTCCTCTTATGTAATTTTATTTAAAAAAAAAAAAAAAAACACAAAATTTTAAAACATAATTCTCGAAACTCGACAACGTAAAAAAAACCTCTAAAAATATTCTAACAGCATAAATAACGCGAATTATTATTATTATTATTATTATTATTTCATAAATAATTAATTTTTTTCTAACATTGACATTTATCAAATCACTCACGTTTATTAGATATTCGAAGAAAGAAAATTACTTGGAATTTTTTCATTTTTTTTTTCAAATCAATGACATATTTTCTCCCTTCTTATTTCCAACCTCCCAATCTCCATCAATTTTCTATTTTGTTCGTAATAATACAACGTTTCTCGATATTTGATTTCATTCTACGCAAATATAACACACTCGTTTTCGTCACACAAAATTCCGATTTGTAAATATTTCAATGCGAATAAATAGTAGAAGCATTTTTTTTTTATTTCTTTATATTTTCTTTTTTTCTTTTTTTCCGTTGTTGTCTTTTTCCATGGTATTTTCTTTTTTTTTTTTTTTTTTGTTCAGTTCGTTCTACCACCAAAGTTTCATGAGGTGGTAACGAACATACACACACGAATGCACAATGCGTTTCTGCAATGCGTTTAAGCTAACATAACTCAGTATTTACGTACCGAATATTAAATATAGCGAGTTTTGCGGGGGTGTAGAAGGGTTTGTTATAGGGGGGAGGAGGAAGGGGGGGCAGGGGGGAGGGGAAAGGGGGTACAAAACTCGACAATAACTCATTGCTAGAGTTCGAATCATGACATTCGTTTCTCATCCGCAAACGAGAAATTGCAAAATCGAACAGTCAAATAAAGGAACGTATGGTTAAAGAGAGAGAGAGAGAGAGAGAGAGAGAGAGAGATGATCATTCTGTTTCACCTACGCAAACACACACCCATATGCACACACATATATAGAAAGGGAGGCCGTCGTTATTTTGTGAGCAGAAAACGTTTCGATAATCGGTCAACGTTAGTATAGTTATCATTTCGTGTCATCATTCCAAATGGAACACTTCGGATGTAAAAGTGTGTGTGTGTGTGTGTGTGTGTGTGTGTGTGAGAGAGAGAGAGAGAGAGAGATCAAATGAATAATAAATTCAATTATTATCAACGTCAACCATTTTCGTTATATTCTCGTCCTATCAATCGTGTCACACTTTGATAAGCTTCGAAATTTGCAAAAAAAAAAAAAAGGTCGATTTTGAAAAAATATTTCCACACTTTTCAATTTTTTCTGTATTTTTTCTTTCTTTCTCTTCTACGATCTTATAAATATGTAATTTGATTTCGAGTGAAAATGATCTCTTTCGTCACCCCCTCCCTCCACACACACACCCTCATTTCTCCGAGCTTTTTAATTGAAATTGGATACGCTACTCTCTCTCTCTCTCTCTCTCTCTCTCTCTCTCTTGTGGTACTGTCTAAAAAAAAAAATATATATATATATATAGCAGCTTCTAAAAAATAAAAATAAAAAGGGAAGATAATTTTTTATACAATTTCTAGAATAACGTTCGTATGCAATCTGCTCGAAAAGGTTCACGTTGTGTGTTTGTGTGTGTGTGTTGTATACGATTTTTGTCTGAAAATTGAATCTACCAAAAATATACATGGTCACGGAATTAAAAAAAATATATATTTACGTGGAAAATCGTCACGCAACTTTTTGACGCGTAACACGATTTGTAAGAATTATTTTTACGTATTTATTCAAACAAACAAACAAATAAACAAACAAATAAACAAAAAAAAGAAAAGAAAAATATTTTCATCTACGAATGAATAATTCAATTGAATGCATTCGATGTGCATTGCAAAATTGAATTCAACAGTTAATTGGCATGTTAAAATATATTATATTACAATTAATTTCATTTTAATTTTCACGATGAATAACATTCACATGAATAATATCGTCATGTATATGTATATGTATGTGTATATGTGTAGGTGTATTTACTTTCGACAGTTGAGATAAGATGACAATCTGTTTCAGATGGATGCCCTGTCAACTGAAGATTGAATCGAACATTTGTAGCTGCGATTACGATGGCATAATCTTAGTGTCAGGTAATGCACCTGGCTTCGATGAACCAGAACCGTTCAAAACGGTTCTATATAGTGCAGCACAAATCGATTCCGCCCTTGGCGTAATCGGTGCTGTCCTACCGATCAATTTACCTGCGAAAAGGCTCATTTATAGTCCAACGGGTCCACTCAACATGGATTATCATGATGTACGAAGTTTTGCTGAGGCTGCAACCAAGGGTATCGTAAGGTAAATGTTTTTTTTTTTTTAAACAAAATTTCTTCTATATATATATATATATATTGTAATAATAATAGTGATAATAATATTAATTCGTATTTAATGTAAATACGCATGTAATAAGTGTCAATGTTTATTAACCTTTGCTTACCACACTTGGTCCAAAGGATCCAGACCTTTTTTGTAACTTGAATCATTTTTCTCAATTGTTCAACTTTGATAATTTTTTCAACATATTTACATTTAATTTAAAACTATAAAACTTATATAGTCTTTTTAAGTAAGTATTAAAGAAATCTCAAAATAAATGTTTGAGTAAATCTATGCAATAGTTTCTTTTTTATAACGATTTTTTCTTGCCCGGGTCCAAAGGACCCGGATGTGGTAAGCGTGTTACCCGAGGAAGGGTGGTAAGCAAAGGTTAATCGGTATTATTAAAAATAGACTTTTTATTTTAATTGTGATTATTAATTTGCCAATTATAAAATGGATCCTTTGTATATTAATTTTGGTTATTAATTTATCAGCTATAAAATTGTTATTATTATTATTTAATATTTTACTCTACACATATTGAAAACATTGGATCTTTTAAAATGCTACATCCTTGTAAAAAAAGAATTGATTTGATTATCTTTTAGTTAGTCTTTACAATATTTTTTTTGTTTTGATAACTCACGTACACACACGCGTGAATTTAGAGTGCAATTAGTTAAATTTATTTATGTATGCTATTAAAAAAAAAAAAAAAAAAAAAAAAACAGAAAAAAGATCGAGTTTTCAAACTTTAGTAGTGAAAAGATAATGAATAGTACGAAAATGCGGTAAACAGTAAAAAAAAAGCTTTTAATTATGGCAAAACGAGCGAGGAAAACTATTTAGGATGATAATTCAAGTTTGTGATGCGTAAATTTGAAGATTGTATGTGGGTTAGTATGTTGGTTGCGCGTATCTCTTTAATGTATTGTATAATAATAATAATAATTAAATATAGATCATAAAATTACTCCACATGTTTTGGTATTTACTTGTTGATAACAAAGAAATATCTATGAAAGTATAAATTATATATTACCTAAAAAAAAACCCCAAAAAATTCGTATACCATTCAAGAACTCATACATTTTTTGTTTTTTGTTTTATGTAAATTTTATGTATATTTATTCGTCGTATTATAAAAAAAAAAAAAAAAAAAAAATAAAAAAAAAACGAAATTTCTGCGATAAAAGACGGATTAACGTGAATAATAAATTTTCGATAGTATTTTTAAAAATTCTCTCACGTTTGCATTTATACATTTACAATATTAAAATTGAGATTTATTTTATACATGCTAAAAAAAATAATTTTGTCATTATATTAAACGTGCAGTCAATAATATATACAAACACACAAGAGTGTATACTTCGTCAGTGTGTCCTTCAAGGGGTTTTAACCGTTGATAAAAAAAAAAAAAACACCTCGAAAAGCGACACATTTTTTTCTTCCCCCCCCCCCCATATGTACAGATTTACGTATGTACAAACGTGATAACTATTTCTGTTTCACACGTGTGCGGTTTACAACGCGAGCTAAATTCCCCATTAATTCCTGGTACACCGAGATCACTTTAAAAGCGTTAACCATTTAACCCAACGTGGTGGTGGTGGTGGTGGGGGTGGGGTATAACCACTAAACGGTGTTTAGTGTCAACGATGAAAAGTCTCTATTTTTGCTTTTGATTTGTTTAAAACCTCTTACTCAACTCCCACTCATTATCACCATAGCCCCCGTATAAATTATTTACACGTACGTTAAAAGTATTTCAATTGAAATTCATACTGTCTTACACGCTTGATCGTCAAAAAAGCTACAAAAAAAAAAATTAGAAAGAAAGAAAAAACACTCCCTGATATTAAATTAAAAACCCATTTTTATTCTTGTATTATTTGTATTTTTTTTGGAAGTGAAGAAAAAGGACGAAATTTGTAAGTCTCACAATTAATCTGTTGCCTCCAGTTATGCAATTAAAATTGCACTCATATGAGAAAGCTTATTAAAAGAAAAAAAAAAAAAAAAAAAAAAAAAAGAAATACAGGAGAATTCGTCTATCATTTCAAAAGAATTTCTTGTAACTTTAGAGTAAAAAAGGGTGGCTGAAGTAATTAAAAAAAAAAAAAAAACAGTAAGGGTTTCTTTTATATTTTTTCTTTTTTTGTATTTTCCTTAAAAAACACGAGCAAGACATTATTCGTTAACGTGAAAACCATTTAAAAATTGTTTAACCAGCCGATAAAACATTGCTGTATATTGTTCCTAACTATCGTTACGAAAATTCAACGAATTTCTTTTTCCTATCTTTCTTTACTTTCCTTTCTCACTCTCTCTCTCTCTCTCTCATACATACACACACACACACATACTTTTTCTGTCACTCTTTTCCTTTAATATTTACAGATTAGCAGTTAAAATTTCGACAGGTTTTCACCTCTTGTCCAAACGTGTCCAAGCGTAACGCGGAAATTGAAAACTCAAGGGGGTTGGGGAAAAATGGTTGTTCTTTCTACCACGAAAACGAAGATAATTAAATCCGAGGCTACGTGAAAGAGAGAGAGAGAGAGAGAGAGAGAGAGAGAGAACAACTTGGCTGACGTATCGACCAAGTTACAGAAAAAAAAAAAATAAAATAAAATAAAAACCAGACGAGTATCTGGTTTTTAGATTGTCGTAAAATTTGCTAATTCTCTTCGTTGTCTGATATAAAACGGAAAAAATGAAATAGAATTGAGAAAACAAAAAGAATCCGGTTTTTTTTTTTTTTATTAACAAATTGATTATGTTATCGTAGTGATCGCAGTTTTAATATCCCACATAATATAACAACTTTCTAAAAACTTTTTAAATGCATTAAACCTTTCAATAAGGTTTCGAAAAAATCTTTCTACAAGGTGTAAATGTTCGCGTTCAGATACTTGCAAAAGATTACTCTATCAGTAAAATATTTTTGTACAAATCTTTTATGAATTTTTTTCAAAATATTTTAGAATGATGCCTGAAAAGGTTTCTGAAAGATTTTTTGAAAATATTTTACGAAACTTTCGCTGAAAAATTGTAAAACTTATCGAGTTATGTATAGAAAATGTTACTGCATTAACAATAAAGTGTTAAATACATTGCCACGAATTTAAAATTCAAGTGTATTTGTAAGTGTGCGAACAAAATTCCGTACAATCCCGTTGTTTCGATTATCGCGAAAAATTTGCTTGAAAAATGAAATTCCTGGCACTTATGTGAAAAGAGGTAGAGAGGGAAAATCGAAGGGAAAAGGGTGATTTTGAAGAAATCGAGGAAACTCGTCAGTAATGTCAATCGATATCGTTTTTACTACTACCCCCTTCCTACCTCTACACCCACCCCTTTTTAATTTCAATGACAGTAAAGACGTATTTTTTATCTTGTCTTAAATGTTTAATATCGAAATCAAATTTTTGTTTTTATTTTTTTTCTGAGTTTACTTTCACTCAATATCGTATTTTTAAGATATTTAATTATACTTCTCGATAGTTTCTAATTGAATTTCTATTCTATTTTATATTTGTATTCAAAGATAAAGAAAAAAGGGAAAAAGAATTATTTTTTAATAGTATATAAATTATATTATAAAAAATATATATATGTTTAATATATTTCACGAAAATTCACGTTTTAATATTCGTTTTTGTAATTTAATCACGTTGCAGTTAAGCAGTACCTTTTACCAAGTATAATAATAATAATAATAATCATTATTAAAATTTTCATTATACATGAAAGATAGATAGATATATTTATTTTTGTACTTTTAATAGGATTTGTTATTTTAAGTAAGATGTAATAAAGAGTAACATATTTAAAAAAAAAAGAAAAAAAAAAAAAGAAAAGAGGAACCAAGAAAATCTAATTAAATTGATTTTGTTCATCAGAGCATTAAAAGCTGGGGTGAAATGTCCATTGCTAGTACTACTACCTGACGTACGTTTTGAAAATGTCGAGTTGGTAACATTGCTTGGTGCTTTGGAAGGACTT
Organism: Polistes dominula; assembly: GCF_049000335.1. Lineage (NCBI taxonomy): Eukaryota > Metazoa > Arthropoda > Insecta > Hymenoptera > Vespidae > Polistes > Polistes dominula. Next base: position 1,758,699 of record NW_028301150.1, read on the forward strand.
TACGTGGTAAGTAATCTAATAATTAAAAATTTATTAATAACATTTTTTTTTATTATCTTTCTACAATCGATTTATCCCTTTGACTGCTATTTAACTATATATAATAATAATAATAATTATTATTATTATTATAAATGTAAAATAATATTATTTTGATTGGAATATTGATCATTGCTTTTTTAATCTTTGTCACATGAAAATTAAAAACAAAAAAAGTACTTCAATTATCTTCTTATCTTATCTTAATATATATAAATTACGTGTCACGTTGTTTGTCCACAATGGACTCCTAAACTAGTAAACCGATTTTAATCAAATTTTGCACACTGTATACAGTTTCGTCCAACTTGAAAGATAGAATAGTTTATATCTCAATTTATAATTCGCAATATTATTTTATTGCGAAAGACGTGTGTATCGGACTGATTGTGAGCCACAGTAACGCGTGGCGTGACACCCCTAGTTTAAATATATAATTTATTAATTAGAATAATAGTTTAACACACACACACACAATACCAATCAAAAATAAAAACTGACGTACTAATAATAAAATAATATAAAATAATTATATAAGTTATTCACCATTCAAAGGATTAATAAGAACTTAAAAAAAAAAAAACAAAAAAACAAGTGTATACAAAATAAATCTACGAGTAAGGATAAAAAATAATAATAATATAAAAAAAAAATACGTCGAAAATTTTGTCAAATACAATAAGAAAAAACAAAAAAAAAAAAGAAAAGAAAAATGTTGAACAAGTACACTCTTGTGAAAATACATTTGAAAATATACATTTTCATGAGAAATGATACCTACACTACTACTACTTGTGTACGGGTGTTTACCGATTCACAAAAGGAAGGAAAATCATTTTCAAACGTCCAAGTCGTCGATGCAACCCATCAATGCAACCATCTATGCAGCTGCGTTCGTACAATGGAAAAGCCAGTAATAGTATATCTCGAAGGAATTGCTATCGCTTAGTAAACCGAATTCAGTGAGAACTCTGTCCGATCTGAGTTACATTCTTCTCACTCTTTCTCTCTCTCTCTCTCTCTCTCTCTCTCTCTCTCTCTCTCTCTCTCTCTCTCTTATTTCATTCTCGACATTTATCCTTGTAAACTCGTAGATTCAAAGGCATATCGCACACGTGACATTAACCGATGAGCAAAGATGCATCTTCTCTCTCATAGCAGAACAACTATTTTCCGTTCAAACCATTTATACTTCGCTTTTCAACGACTGAGTGTTGAAAGATCCCTTTCGATCTTTCAAATTGAATTATTTCGATGAAAATAAGAAAAAAAAAAAAAAAGAAAAGTAACTATTATTCTCATCGAGTAATGTTCGTAGTTTTTTTTTTTTTTTTTGTTTATCTTGGACGTCGGGATGTTTTCTTTCACCTCCCATTCGATATTTTTCAATTAAATCTCAAATGAATGGATACGAATGTCGAGAATGTTTAAATGCACGGTCACGTTTAAAACTTAACTAAATGCAAATATTAGTCACGGATAACGTGAGAGGTAGAGAGAGAGAGAGAGAGAGAGGGGGGGGGTAAGAGGGATGGGGTGGTCGCACGCATATTTTCATGAGCCACTATTCACGAGTGCGCACGAGCTAACAAACTTTCGAAAAATTTCACTGCACTGTTAAAAGCCTCGAGAGTGGTTAAGCTAAACTTTCAACAAGCTCTTACTCACCCCTCCATCTCTCTCTTTTATTATTATTTTTATTTTTTTAAACGTTGTATTACTTCCACTTTACCAAAACTCGAAACATATAAGGAAAGAGAAAACCCTTATAAAAAAAATATATATATATATATCAAAACTATGTTACAATTAGTACAGCACAACCAACAAAACGTTCTATAAAAGTTTTCCAACTGAATAAATTGAGATTTGTAATTTTTGGTCACATAAATAAATTTAATTAATATGATTAATTGTACGATATTACGTACGGTATGAGAAACTTTGAGATTCTTTCTTTTTCCTTTTTTTTTTTTTCAAAAAGATTCTCACAATTACAGGGACGTTATTAAACATTGTTATAAACTGTCAAATTATTTATTCCCAACGTTTTAGATTACTTTTTAAGAACTCATTATTCTTTCCCATCCCCGAGCCCCGTAGGATGTTACCTTTTTTACTAATGGGTGGTGCTTACGCGTTGAAAAAAATGTGCCCAACTTTTTGCCTCCAACTGAGTTGGGCAAGCACCACCATCAACACTACCACCACCCACCACCACCACCACCACTTTGCAAAGCTTTTGCCTCGTATATCGGACAGATTAGGTACAAGTAGACAAATTACATGGCATATCTTCTCCTATGTTTGCAAAAAAAAAATACATATATATATATATATAATACCAACCTTCTTGTGCTTTATCGAATTAAACTTGAAAAATATTAAACCTTTTAGAACGTTTATCAATGGGGTAGTAATATAAAAAAATAAAATATTATGAAATATAATAACAATTTTTTTTTTGTTAAACGTTGTAATTGATATTTTAAATTTAATAAAAAATATAAAAAAATAATAAAATATATATAATATTGGATCGGACGAGTTCTCTGAATGGTATAATTTTTCAATGATATTTTATCAAGTTATTATGGCTTTTAGAAATTTAATAATCTACGTAATATTATACACGCACACACACACACACATTCATACATTTTTTTGTCAATGGTTTATATTATACAAGGAATCAAATTCTTTCCCGTTTACATTTCACATTATATAAAAAGTGTATTTTTTTAAAAGGAGTATTTATAAAAACAAAATTCTCAATATTATTTAAATGTCAAAAATGTTCCCACACTAGGCACATTTTAATAAATATTAAATTAAACAAAAAATATAGGTTACAAAATTGATAAAATATACTTTCCTTCTGTGTTTATTTCGAATTTATAAAAATTCCATCAAAAAAAAAAAAAAAAAAATCAATTTAAAACAAAACCATCTTGACACACATTCAAGGTACGAATTTAAATTATTCTAATATCATTTTATGCTATAAAAATAATAAAACAAAAAAAAACAGATAAATCCATACTTAATATAATATCATTTAAAAGAAAATACTTTTTACAAACGCGAGCCTTAAAATAACAAATTAAGAAACAAACCAATGAAAATGAAAATGAAAATGAAAATGAATGATCAAACAAAAGAAAGTTAAAAGATAAAGAAGGGGAAGAGGTAAAAAAGGGTTAGGAAAAAGAGAAAGAGGTATGAGAAGGTCTCGTAGGAGAAGCTACGAGCGAATAACTTGCATTCCAGAAGCCTGGCGGCCGACTAGGCGACCTAATTAGCGAAATACCCGAACCCTCCTAGCCAGGAACGATGCAACCCTCGTCGGGTTCGTAGCCTTTTTTTTTATCCCTAGGCCACTATCTCTCTCTTCTCCTTTCCTTCCAACCACCTCTTCACTCCCTTATCCTCCCCCCACTCTAGTTCTAAACGAGGACGAATAGGATGCATCGTTTTCCAAATACCGGAAGACGCTTTTGGAATCCCAACTGCGCGTAATCGGAACGCCATTTAAAACTCTTCTTTTTTTCTCTCTCTCCCTCTCTCTCTCTCTCTTTGCTTTTTTCTCTTTCTCACTCAATCACTTTTTCTTATTTCTTTGTGTTCTTTTACTACGAGTAACACCTACATTTTGCAGCCCCTCGAGGTGAGAGAGATATGTCCCGAACGTTGCTACAAGGCCTGTCAACTGGCAGTATGGAGTCCGATTTGCAGTAAAAAGCTCCAGGGTATAGTGAAGCTAGCCTCAGCCTTGGAAAGTGGCAGATTCGTCGCAAGGGATATCGGTAAGTCCTCTATTTCTTTCTTTCTTTCTTTCTTTCTCTTTCTACTTAACCTTTTTCTTTTACCATCGGTGGGTGAAACAAAGTTCATCCGATCACATAGCCAAGAGCAAATGCATCAACTACTAAATCCCTTCTTTCGTCAGATGGACTTCTTCTTTCTTACGAATTTCCCCCAACTAACTTTTCTATTTTTTCTTTAAGAAATAGAAGATGTATATATATATATACATATATAGATGTCTTTTTTGATTCCCTTTTTTCGTAGTAGAAATTTCAACAGATATACGAAAGACAGGAAAAGATTCATCCCTTTTTTTCGATTACTAGAAGACAATTTTCTTTCGTACGATCGAGTTTTCTTTTTCTTATACTACTTTTAGTTGTGTTTTTTTTTTTGTTTTTCTTATTCTTTTTATTATTCATACGAAGTGTTCGATGTTGTGTGTTTCGTTATGAAATCAATCATCTTATTCTTTTTTCTTTTTTTTGTTTTTTGTGTATTGAGAGATTCCATTTTCTTTCAAATGAAATATACATTTCATTTTGTTTCATTCTCGAACTACTACTATATGTAAAAACTTCGATAGATAGAGTATATAAGCTTTGACAAAAATATTCTAAGTTATCCTTCGTAAAAAAATGATCATAGATTTAGCCACTTAATTGAGTTTTTTTGTTTTTGTTTGTTTTTTTTTTTTTTCCAATCGAATCTACGTTGAAAAAAATTGTCTATAGTAAGAAGGATTGAGATTGCAAGTGGTTTTTTTTTTTCTTTCTTTCTTTCCTTTTCGGATAGGTTAACGTTAACCTTTCTTATTGTATTTTTTTCTGTTATTTGATAAGAGCGTGTGAGAGGAAAAAATAATGCAATTTCGTAAAGTAAACCTTAACTTTATCTCGCGGGATTTCAAAAAGCAGAATTTAAATCAAACCCTCTCTGACAGAGTCAAGAATAAAAATAACAAATCTAATGGTTTTTATCTTTTCACTTAAAGATGAAAATAATACCTAAATGTAAACGTTTCTTTTTTTTTTTTTCAATGTTTTTATCTAAACCTTTGCACTAACGATCGATAGATTAATCGATCTACGAATGATTTTAAATTTGTTACAAATAAATATACATGTTGATCGATACAAAATTAAATGAAAATTTTCTAAACGTCTAGTAACTTTTTTCTCTCTCTCTTTTATTTGCGTACGTTGTGACAAAAAAAAAGAGAAAAGAAAAGTAGAAAATAAAATACAAACGTGTAAAATACGTTTGGTATATTTCAGAATCGTATATGATTCGACGTCTAATCTAAAAAAAAAAATATTTGCCCTTTCGCACGAGAACGAAGTATACAAAAGGTAACGAGAAAGAGAGAAAAAAATTCATTCGAACGAAAGTGCGCATCCAATCGGAAGATTTAACCGATGCCGAGCAAAAAAAACCGAACGAACAATTTTGTTCGAGTGTAATTTTCCTCCCTTTTGTTTTCTTACTCTCGTTCATTCATATGTTCGAAGGTGTGGGGTGTGGGGAAGGAGGGAAGAAACATTGATAACAAAAATTTGATTTGTTCGATCGTTTGGAAAAGTAAAAGAAAAAACAAAAAGAAGAAGAATATTGGGGATAATATTGTTGGTACGTGAATAATCAAATAAATTGATGAATTTTACAAATAGGTGGAGCTGATCCAGAGAGAATGGCACCGCCAAGGGTTGAGGAATACGTGGCCGAATTGTTTTGTGGTTCGAACGTGACAATGCAGGTGATATCCGATCAGGATACCTTGCTACAAGAGTATCCACTTTTCGCGTGCGTTAATCGGGCAGCTTCGGTAATACCACGTCACGCTGGTAGGATCATCTTCCTAACTTACGAACCACCGAATCCAGCATGTGTCCTAGAAACTGTAATGCTCGTTGGCAAAGGTGTCACTTACGATACTGGTGGGGCAGACATTAAATGTCAAGGTAACATGAACGGAATGTCGAGAGACAAATGCGGTGCTGCTGCATGTGCAGGATTTATGCAGGTTTGCAATATTTTAATAATATTTAAAAAATTTAAAAAAGTTATTATTATAATAATATAATTGTTACTAAAAGTTTATCGATGAAAAATTTCATGCAAAGATAATAATATTCGTCAGGTGGTAAATCTTTTACAACCACCAACGGTAAAGGTGGTAGTCGCCCTGTGCATGGTCAGAAACAGCGTTGGTGAAAATTCATACGTTTCTGATGAAGTTATAACTGCGAAATCTGGTGCTAGAGTACGAGTTGGTAACACGGACGCCGAAGGACGAATGATTATGGCAGATGCGCTTTATCATATCAAAGAAATGGCACTTTGTTCAGTGAATCCTCATATCTTTACAGTGGCTACATTAACCGGTCATGCTCATTTATCGGCTGGTAGTGGATATTCTGTAAATATATTTTTTTTTTGTCTTTTACTGTGCACTGTTCATTAGATAAATTATTATTTGTGATAATGTAACACGATTTTTTTTCTATTATAATAAAGATTGCTTTGGACAACGCTGTTGCCAGATTGGTCAGTAACGCTGAGAAGCTTCAAGCTTCAGGTGAAACAATGGGCGACCCATTTGAGATATCCAGAATACGCAGAGAGGATTTCCGTTTTCACGAAGGACGCATGGAAGGGGATGACGTGTTGCAAGCGATAAACAGATCGAGTGCTAGAACCGAGAGAGGTCATCAAGGACCTTCGGCCTTTCTAATTATGGCTTCTGGCTTGGACAAGGTATTCAACTAATCTTAATCATAATCAAAAATGATTTTTCTATATATATATATATATCTGTCATCATACTTATATCTATGACCGAACACGGTCCATATATTATTTTTAGAACGGTGTTGAATCCAAAAATCCACTTAAATACTGCCATTTGGATATAGCTGGTAGTGCAGGTGATCTTCCATTTCAACCAGTTGGCTCACCAATTTTGGCACTGGCTAAATACTTTCTTCTGGACAAAATTATGCAATCATGGAACGACGAGAAAGATGACAAAAACTGATAACAGGATTACTATTGTATTTTCAGGACCTATCAAGGATTACTTATCTTTCCGAACTATTCCTATTCCTCAATATTGTGTTTTTCTTTTCCAGAATCTTAAAGCCCGCTTTATTTTAGGTTTCGGTGCTCAACGTATTGCTTTTAAACTGATCTTTACATTAATGGGGCATTTTTGTTTGTTTGTTTAAAATGATAATAATCGGTTTTGGTGCAGGCATTAATGACACATTTGAAAGCTTTTGCTTTTTATCAAACAATTTTTAAAGACTGCATTTAGTTTCTCTTTATCTATTTTTCTTTTCAATATCGATTACAGCACGGAGCCTGCAGTTGTTCGCCTTTAAAGTACACACATATCGACATAAGAGGTCATTTGCCGTATCCCCACCACCTATCATACAGCGGAAATCCTGTATTGGCATTGTCCTATTGTTACCTGATTCAAGGAAAATGTCTCACCGTACGAAACGATCCACCTTTAGAAATGCAATACGTATGCGAAGTTGATTGCAAACCTATATGCATACCACCATACCAATCATGCACTATACCCTGTGAACCTGCTCCTGTACCCTGCATTACTCCACCTTGTGGTACGTGTCCACCTGATCCTTGTTATCAACCTTGCCCACCACCACCCTGCCAACCCTCCCAACCTTGTCAACCCTGCCAACCATATTCTCCATGCCCTGAACCGGTAACTGTCGTTGAACCTATGTGCACACCGAACGTTCAAAGAAATGGTCTGAACACTTGTGCTTAGGCTTCTTTATTTGCTATATATATATATATTTTTTTTTTTTCTATATATCAAATATTTTTGGACAACTTTTTTTGAGTACATTCATCTCTTATACACCATCTCTTATGTTTTTATAATTTTTATAAATTGTTTTATGGTATACAGTTTGTAGCATTTAATCTACTTAATTTTGTATTTAATTAAATCAATGATCCATGGATTAAAAGATGAATTTTATATCGAGATAATATTGATAATTTATAAAAAAAAAGTAGATTATTATACTTTATATTATTATACTTTCATATTAAATAAAAGAAAAAAAAATAATCCACACAGTATTTTTTAATAAATAATTTTAATTAATATCCTTTTACGAGAAATAAAATTTGTGAAAAATGTTTATACTGCAAATGTTTGATCTGAACACTATATATATTTGATAAATGAACAAGTTTTGATTTGATAAAATGATAGATTCGATTAAAACTAATAATATTTAAATATAAATATCATAAACCGATAAATATCATAGTTGGAAAAAACATTTTTAAATGTTTCAACATCATTCCATTTGTAGAATTTTTGTCTTATAAGAATTCTTATCGACAGAGTTGTATCGACTGCTAATAAAATAGTTCTCTATCATTTGTGTGTTTAATAAATATACTGTTCTGTCGATATTGTACCTTTTATAAGTAACCTTTTCAAATTTGTCCCCTTGGTATACTGTATTATCAGCATATTAATAATTGTATTTTTTTAGTATCGTAACAGGTTTGTTTTTCTCTTATGTCGATAACGTAGATTCTCATTTCCCGCGCTTATTAAAATTATTAAAATCACATATTGATCCTAAATCTTATTATAACAAAAATATTTATAATAATGTTTCATCAAAAAAAAAAAAAAACAAAAAAAAACATAAATATTAATATTTATAAATAACAAAATACCAAACACAATCTCGTACATTAAATAATTACCTTAATCTCCTGTAATAATTTTTTTCTCATACGTAAAACATCAAATTAATTTAAAAGAAAAAAAAGTCTAATTGAGAAAGATGAAAAAAAAAAAATAATTAAAACAAAGAAAAACAATTCGATTTTTATTCAATTTTCATTCGTCAATTTGGTTAGAGTTGAAAAAAAAATTCAAAAGAAAAAAAAAGGTGGTGCAAATCATAAGCGTGTAAAGCATCATGGAAAGGAAACTTAATTACAGGCACGTCCTTTCTTAATTAAGAGAAAATGTTTGGCGTATCTTGAGGAGATTACGGTGTAAGAGAGGTCCGCTTCCGTTTGCGGTGAACCATCCAGCCATCCAGCCAGCGTGCGCGTTCTCTCACGATCGAAAGCCCCGATCCAAAACAAACCTCAGCATTCTCTCTTTGCACGAGCAACGACTGACTACCGTGTTGATTAAACGACAAGCAAGCAAGCAAGTAAATTGAGCATGTGAATAATCTTTTGCAATGAAACGTTCGACAGAACGAGTACACAATGGTGGTGATGAGTATCCGTACGTAAATAATTTGCAATCTTATAAAAATGTTTCAAAAACTGTATAATTCTTCGATCATTCCTTCAGTTTATCATACAACTTACAATTTTATTATTAATCTCAAAACAAAACCGATATTAAATAATAATACGTACATTTTCCAAAAACACTTTCATTAATATCCAAAATATAACTTATATTAACCGACATTATATATATATTATCTATCTATCTATCTATCTATCTATCTATCTATCTATCTATCTATCTATCTATCTATCTATCTATCTAAAAACAAATATTTTCTCTAGACCCTTTAGTTCTCGAAGGACCAATTTCCAAAAGAGGAGAAGACCTGGTTTGTATTGATCGCGGGAGGAGGAACACTGTCGAGCATCTCTACTACGATGGGTAGTAGCAGCATAGTATCGGTTGGGTACACGCTAGTTGACATTGTTTAAAGAACTTCAAGGTAGAGAGTTGTTGAGAAGGTTGAGAAGAAGGAAGGGTGGGAGGAAGGGGGAGGGGGAGAAGAAGTGGCGAGAGGAAGGTTGGCACACGGTGGGAAGCGTTCGCGAGAAGGATGAGGATGACGATGAGAAAGAGAATGAAGAAGAAGAAGAAGAAGAAGAAGAAGAAGAAGAAGAAGACGAAGATGAAGAAGACGAAAGAGGAGGAGGAGGAGGAGGTTGTGTAGAGAAGGGTGGAGGAGGAGGAGGTGGTGGCAGGGGGCAGTGTGGCGGGTTCGACGGCCGGCTGGTGGCCCAGTGACCGGGACCGGTTCCCTCCGCGGTTCCTCCTTCCGCCTTCCTTGCAAACGCACAACTGCATCATCTCGACTGGACTACCTCTCCCTCCCTACCCTCCCTTCTCTTCGTCCCAACCCCTACCCCAAACCCTCCCCCCCAGCAGCAGCAGCAGCAGCAGCAGCTCGCTTTCGTTCCCTCTCGAACCCTTTCCTGGCCTGGCTCCTTCTCGTTCGCGTCACTCGCCGTTCGAGTCAAGACTTCCTCCCTCCCTCCCTCTTCCTCTTACTGCTATCGCAACCTCGCTATCGTTGCCTACCCTCCTCCCTCCACCTCCTCCTCACCCTCACCTCTTTCTCCACTCCACACCTCCCGTTTCCCCTAACCCACGGTTCTTCTCTTCGGCTTCTTCTTTCGCACGAAAGCGTTGCCACACGCGCGAAACACCTTCTCTTCATCTTTCTCTCTCTCTCTCTCTCTTTCTCTATCTAACTCTTTCTCTTTTTCTCTTTCTCTTTCTCTCTCTCTCTCTCTCTCTCTGTTCTTTACCTCCCTTCCGTCTTACACCCTACCGTGTGTCTGATCTCTCTTTCTACTCTCCTTTTCCCTCTTCCGTCCTGTTCACGGAGCTCCTCTCTCAAGGCGGAGGTCACGACGAGCACTATCCTCCTTCTATCCCTCCCCCTTCCCTTATCACCCAACTACCACCACCAACTACAACTCCATGGTGTATATCTCTTTCTCTCGCTCTTCCGTTCACTGATCGAGGGAGCAATATAGGTACGGATGGACGAGCAAACTATTTATCCCACGCGACGACGTGGGCAGTCTACGTATAGTAAGTAAAGACGGCCCTTCAGAAAAGGAGGATGATGATGATGATGATGATGATGATGATGACGACGATGACGATGACTATGACGATGACGAACTAACATATAAATGTATTTTGTATCCTACCGAGTTAAACCTTTCTCTTTCCTCTTTCTCAATCTCATTCTTTACTATACTGTTTATACATATATATATATGTATATATGTATATATATATATATGTCTTCAAAGGTGTATCTTTAAATTCAAGATGGGCATGGTCGGGTACCTCAGTCAAGGGCTTGAAAGGAAAAGTAGTTCTATGAAAGAGAGAGAGAGAGAGAGAGAAGAGAAAGAGGGATGGAAGAGGATGATGGGAGGAGAAGGAGGAGGAGGAGGAGGAGGAGGAGGAGGAGGAAGGGAAGTGAAAGTACAAGCCGAGAGAGAGAGAGAGAGGAAAAGAGAAAGAGTATACCGACGGTGCATCCAAGATTTCGTGCCTGCCTGCATGCTTGAAGGTGCCGTTCCATGTTGTTCCTAGTAGTAGTTCTTTCCTTCTTCCTAGTTCTACTTCTATTTCAAAACATCTTTCCCACCTCCTACTGTCCCCACCTCATATATTCCTACTACTCTTTCTTTGTCTCTTTATTTTCTCTCACCCACCCCCCTTGCACCACCTCCTACCCCCAACCACAACGTCCTCCCACTTTTTGTAATCTTCGCACCTATACACCTTTACGAGAGACGAGACCTCCTGGTGCCTGTTACTGAACTAATTCTCTAACGTGCTTCTATATAATACTAAGGTCAACACACACACACACACACACACACATTCATACCTTCCTGTTGCCGGAAATACTCTGGGAAATAGTTTTCCACGCTTTAGAAATCTTTCATTTCCCATTCTTTGTACTCGTAGTTTCCATTGAAAAGATCAAACATAACTTTTGTAAATGTTTCGCGTTCATTTATCTATTATTTTTTTTTTCATCTCTGTCTTTCTCGAAAATTGGAACACACAAGATAAATATACGATCATTTTGTTTTATCAAGCAGCTGACAGTTAGTTGGAAACTCCAATATGTACAACATATCGTTTTCCAATCCCGTTGATGTAATGATATAGTGTTGTCAATAAAAAAAAAAAAAAAAAAAGAAGTAGAAAAAATAGTAATAGGTAAGAAAATATAGGAAACGCGTGGAAAAACAGTGGTAAAACACAATGGGTGACAGTGTAAACGAGAACATCCGTTAGGATAGAAGGGAGCTAGAGAAATATTGAGACGAAAAGAACTGGTGGTAGAAGGCTAAGGACAAAGGTACACGTATAGCGGGATAATCTATAAGAAAGACGAAGGAATGAGGGCAGACGAAAAGAAAAAAAAAAAAAAAAAGAAAAAGAAAAAAAAAAGAAAATGGGCTTCGGTCATTCGCGCCAAACTATACTTGGACAACGTTATAACGGGACACGCGAGAAGATCCCGCTTTACGAATACATTTTCGACTTAGTAACCCTCGGCTAGCGCTTTCTTTTGCTCCCTTCTCTTCCCTTCCTGTCCCTTCCCTTCCTATCCCTACCCAGTGGTTAAAGGTATTCAGTCGTCGTCTGCTAATCGAAAGGTAACCCAGAACGAGAGAGAAACGAAGATGATTTGGTACCTCGACTACGCAACCTCCTTTCTTCCTCTACCTTTCCTTTTTATCTTTTTCTTTTTTTTTATTCTTATTCTTATTCTTATTATTCTTATTCTTATTCTTATTCTTTGCTTCCATACCTTAACGGAAGGCTTTACGAAGAATCGATCAGCGGTGTCACGCGACTTGCCGAAAATGGAACGCGACGATCGACACGTACTCAACAACTTCGACTCGTATAAGTTCTTCGATATGAGCTCAAAGATTATCCCCATTGTTTTATTCATATACTTCATTCATTTGTAAGGTATGAAATATTTTTATAATAATAATAATTATATAAGATATTTAAAAAGTATTTTTTATTATTTCATTTATGAACGATAAAGAAAAATCACAAATTCTTATCAAAGTATCAATTTTTAGATCAATGTCGTATCTGTTAATAAAAAATTATCATACATGAGATACTTCCTAGTATCTTTTAAATTAATTGTAAATATCCTGTGACCTAAAAATCATCTATTTTTTTTTTTATATTCTATTCATAAAAGCAACTGAAACCTGGTTAAATGAATGAAAATTAATGAAAATAACTATATGACGATAAAATATTTCTACGAATGATTATCTTAAACCTGACGAAAAGTTAATTCTCAATAAGAACGAGTAGTTAAGAAATCGAAACCAATTGGTTAATTGATCCCCGTAGCTAATACGTCGATCTGTTACACATTATTGTGAAGGGCGTGCGAAGGCTTTAACGTTTAACGATCTCTGCTTCGTCACGTAGTAAGTTACTCACTAGAAGGCGTTAACACGTCGACTCTGTTCAGTCAATTTCGCGTAAACAGGTAATCACGTTTCGTCTAATATCCCTTTAACTAGCTCTTAAAATACTACTACTACTACTACTACCTGTTGACATCTTTTTTTTTTCTTATACATTATATAATAGATTATACTCGGTTAATTCAAATCATAAACCTACCTCAAGTTCAACACACTAAATCTGAACTTTGCACAAAGTATTGTCTTGAACAATACACATGAATTTTCTACGATGAATACTTTATTGAAAAATGATTGATATGATCTTTAAAAAAGAGAAGAGAGAGAGAGAGAGAGAGAGAGAGAGAGAGAGAGAAAGGACAAAAATGATTTTATCGATAGTAAAAGAATGAATCAAAAAAATAATTCACAAACTCGATGTATCTATCCTTTTGCTATGTAACCTCACTTGCAAATAGGATAAAAGACCTCCTCTGACTAGGCGTCTCGACATCGATTTTTCTCCAGTTTCCGAAAGATCACGTTGGTTAGGTGTATATATGGTATCTCGTGTTTCCATCGGTTCGTCGATTCTTTTTAAAAGCTTAAAGGAAGAAAAGACTTTAAGAAGAAGAAGAAGAAGCATCCGTGCGATAAAGGAAGACGCAAGGAGGAAAAGGCTGAGAGGAGACAGAAGAAGAAGAAGAAGAAGAAAGAAGAAAGAAGAAAGAGGAGGAGGAGGTGGCGGTGGTGGAGAAAGGGGGATGGGATGGGATTGGATGGGATGGGGAAAGGGGGAGTAGGGGATAAGAGAAGAAAGGGATAGATAGATAAATAGATAGGTAGATAAATAGATAGACGGATAGATGCATTTACTCGAGAGACGGAGAATGTGGAGATAGAGAATGCAATCTATTAGTCTCGCTCCGGGTCTCGCCGGCACGAAGAAGAAGAAGAAGAAGAAGAAGAAAGAAGAAGAAAGAAGAAGAAGAAGAAGAGAAAGAGGAGGTACAACGAACGTGCAACGTCGGTTCCACCATACCTCCCCCTCTTCCTACTCCTCTCTTCCATCTCCTCTACGTACGCCATAACAAGAGGGAGAAAGAAAGAGAGAGATGAAAAGAGAGGAAAAATTTCTCAGTGAGTTTACGGAAATACGCGAATTCTCGATATCCAAGTTGATGTTTTAACACGCACGAAAACCTACGACGTTATTTTATAACATTAAAATACAATCCTAAATAATATCATTCAACGAGATCTCCTTTTTCTTTCATTCGATATACAGAGATGTATTATACCTAAACTCTTAGCAAAATGTTCTATTTTATTATTCCTCTGGACGATCTCTTAAACGTCAGTCCACTACGATGACTACGACTACTAGTAGTAGTAGTAGTAACAAGAGGGAAGAAAAGGGGGAAGGAAATCGATGAACTCGAGAGAAAGATAGAAGTTTCTCAGTATAAAAAGAAGAATAGGTATAGGAAGGTACAACTTGTACCGCGGGGGAGGCAAGGAGGTAGAGAGGGCTAACTCGTAGACATGTAGGCGGATGGAGAAGAGTGAGTGCTAGGAGTTCGATTATTCGTCAAAATAAGATGGGAAAAAGGGAGATGATGTTTAATAACTATACTCTACTATTATACACGTCTCTTATAGATTTAGCCGAGAAAGCTGCAAAGTAGAAGCTTCTCGCATCGAGCACCCAGTATACACCGCGACGAGGAGGAACCAGAGAACACACTCTTTATCTCCTCTCTCTCTCTCTCTTACTATCTCTTGCTTGTTCGTTCACTCTCTCACTCACTTACACTCACTCACTCACTCACTCACACTCGCTCACTCCTTTTCTTTCCCTTTACCCGCCGCCTTCCTTCTGTCCCGTGTCCCTATCTCGCTTGCTCTGTGCAAAGAGGAGCTGTGCTCTGGGGGCTTGGGTCGTTGGCCGCAACTCGCCGTGACCCAGTGCGAGCGTTAGGACATTGACTCTGCCATCGCCATCGCCATCCGCGATACCTAACCAACTTCCCCTCCCGTTCTTCCTCCCCCTCCTCCTTCTCTTTCACCTTCTTCTTCTTCTTCTTCTTCTTCTTCTTCTTCTTCTCCTCCCCCGCCACGAAGTATCGCCTACCGATTCTTCCTCTATGCCTCGTTCGGTTTACACCGGCAAAACTGCCTCCTCCTTACCCCCCCTCCTCCCTCCTCCCTCCTCCCTCATCCCTCATCCCTCACCCTGCTCCTTCCTCCTCCTCCTCCTCCTCCTCCTCCTCCTCCTCCTCCTCCTCCTCCTCCTCCTCCTCCTCCTCCTCCTCCTCCTCTTATCCCTCCTCTCCCGCCCACCGTTCTTTTTCTTTTCTCTGTTTTTACCTCGGCTTCCTCTCCCTGGTGGACTCTGTTGTCCCTTTACTACCAACAAGACACCGCCAGCAGATCGTCGATTCGCACGATTCTTCGCCGAAAGAAGGACGACTGTGGTACCCCACCCCACCCCCATCATCCCAGGAACGGCCTATGTGGGAAAAGACTGGGAGAGAAAGAGATATACCTATTACGAACACAAAACGGCTATACACAGCATCCGTGGAATCGACATACACACTGAGATATACAAGTTCTTCGAATGCATCGAGAGAGACGCACGCGTGCGAGAGCGGTAAATCTTATTGCAAATTGGGCTCTGTTTACGGAAGCAACTGCTCGCTCGCTCGCGCGCGCGCGCACGCCCGAGCGCTGCACACGGAAAGGTACAGAGAGAGAGAGAGAGAGAGAGAAAGAGAAAAAGAAAAAGGGAAGAATGAAATTACTCTAATCGTTTCTCTCATTGACAATAGCTTTATTCTCATTCTTACAATACGACAGATATTCTCAAAAAAGAAATAAACATCCTCCCATTTTTTTGTTGTTGTTTTTTTTTTATTTATTGCAATCTCATCTATGGAATAAACTGTTTATCTTTATGTAACCCTTTTCTGTATTTCTTTTTTTCTCTTTCTTTCTTTTCCGTGTTCTCTCGGTTCTAGTCAAAGCTACGATCATGTGTGTATATATATATATATATATATATATATATATATATATATATATATATATATATATATATATAGGAAACTAGTTTTGCGTGCTATCGTATCACTATATTCTCGTCTGTCCTGATTACTCGACGTCGATTATTATCATTTACCACACAAAGACGTTTTCTCACTATATTCGCCAATCATTTATGTTCTCTCTTTTTATAAATGTCTAACCAAGAATATTATTAGATTATTCGTATAAACTAACTGATGATTTATAAATAAGTTACTTGACTGATATTTAAAATATTCTATAGACCAAAAATATTAAACAATTTGGTTTTTTATTTTTACGTGTCAGGATTTAAGAGTCTTTTCTAAATGTTATCCATGATATATTGGTATTTATAAATTAAAATGTATATATTGCTAAAAAGAATCATTGGAACGATCGAAGAAAATATAATCATATGAAATATATGGTCGGGGATCAAAAAGTGAAAAGAAAAAAAAAAACAAAAAAAAAAAAGAAAAGAAAAAAGATGACATAGACTTACAATAAAATAAAAAAAATAATGATTTAAGATTAAAGTCTTGCAAAGAAAATAAATTGCACACATAATGTATATTATAAAAAAAATAGATGAATGGTCCATAGTTTAACGGACAGATAAATGATAATGAGGAAAAAAAATAAGATGGACTAACTAGGAGTATATATATATATATAGATGGTAAAGAACTGAGAACTGTGAACAGAAAGGGACGGAGGAAGAAGGCCATGATCAACGTTGTTGTACGAAACAAAATCAGCTGATGCGAATTCGAGTTCTCATCTCGCATAATCGGTGATGCTTATGAATGACTGACTTATCGAGATTAATCGTTCGATAAAAATTGATCACGCATCTGTCTCATTCTTTCTTATACTCGAAACATATATAAAAATTGATGGCGTGTCCTTGATAATCAATTACATTTCACGCATTGTCACTTAAGGATTTTTTTTGTTCTTCTTTCGTGTATCGTACACCTTCGAATTTTGCCGATATTCTTAACTAGGGAAAAATTTGAACGATCAAATAAATCTTCCTAATTTATGAATAATAATAATAATAATATTAATAATAATAATAATTCTTCCCCATTCTCCTCCCTTTCACAATACTTTTATAGACTTAAGTTTATTCGTTTGAAACGGTTATGAGGTAAGAGACGCGTGCGTGGGCTTGAACGATGGAAGAGAACCATGAAATTATTTTTTTCTTTTCTTTTTTACCTACGATATACTTTTAAACTTTTATTTTTACTTGTGACGTTGGTAAGATAAAAAAAGAAGAGAACTATATCTTGTTCAATATAATTTTGTCCATTTTATCACGTGGTGATATCATCGGTGAGTTCAACGTGACCTGTCCATTTTTGCAAATACGTACAATGTGACCATAATAAGTGAATGTGGTCTAAAAGTGAAAATTTACAAAAAAAAAAAAAAAGAAAAATAAGTTTATCAATTATTTCACGCCACATTATTTGACATTAAATTAATTATATATAATTTTAACAATATTGTCAAGATAATGTTTGTTATTTCAATATTTATATAGAATTCATTTATTGTTCATATATGATGAGCCGTTCAGTGCACACATTGATTAACTCTATAAAAACCAAAAAGTTGAAAAATGCGATGAAATAATTTACTGAAATAAATTACTTGTTATTCAATGGTCAACAAAATTTTGCCGTTTAATGGTGTTCATCTTTATTATTCAAGAAAGTTATTATAAATATTAAAAGTTATGACTATACCAAGTGCTTTGACACTTAAATTTAAGATATTTCAAAAAGTGCAGTTTTAATCGATGTGTGCACTGAACCGCTCATATAATTCTTAAGTTTTCAAATACTCACACTACATTATTTTAAACTAAATTAATTCAATGTTAAAAAACCATTAGATAATGTTTGTTATTTTAATATTATTATACATAGAATTCAAATGTAATTCTTAAGTGTTCAAATAATTTAGACCACTTTCATACCTAATTGTGAACACATATATCTATATATATATTTTGTTATCAATTACATTATCACATTACTCGTGACTAATTACTCGAACGAATGTAATTATAAAAAAATAAAAATAAGAAAATGAAGTTGCACCTATCGAATTAGTTTAGTTTCGACCGGAAGTAGAAAGTCACGAAAGTTTGGAAGACCGTAAAGTGAAGGACGAGGAAGTGGTAGAGAAAGATGTGCATGAAAAGGTGGAGTAGGTGGAAGAGTAGTGGTAAGAAGGGGTTGGAAGGGGCAGTGGGAGGAGGAGGAGGATCGCGGCGCGATTCTCGCCGTCTCGTACACACACACACATACATACACACATACGTTCTCTCCAGGAGGGAGGCTTCGTCGAACGCTTGTCTTCGAAACCTGATTTTCTCCGTTTCACTTTCACGGATGCGCGGCTAACACAAGCTACAACACGCCGGCGTTAAACTTCCGTGCTGCGACGTGCGCGGAGAGGAGAGGAGAGGAGAAGAGAGGTGAGTAGTGAAGAAGAGAAGAGGGAAGCCGTGGAAAGGAAGGTCGGCGAAGAGAAAAGAGACGAGGTCGAGTGAAAGAAAGAAAGAGAAAGAAAGAAAGAAAGAAAGAGAGAGAGAAGACAATGCGTATGCTATGAAACAAGATTAACCAAAAAAAAAAAAAAAGGAAAAAAAAGAAAAACCCCTATAGATTAATCAATATTCAGTTATGTAACCAAATGAATGTTAAACCAAAAAAAAAAAATGATTTATTTGAAGATTTGTATTCATTATTGGCATAATCAATATTGATTTCCGGGTATCACGAGACATGAACATTTAATCAATTAAAATTATTATTAACCAATAAATATAAAAAAAAAAACAAAAAAAAAACAAAGAATTCTGAGTCTATGATAAAAAATAATAAAGAATATAATATTGACGTTGAATGTACAATAAAATGAGATAGATCAAACAAAAAAAGACCCGAGAACTTTTTTATTGATGATACAAAATTTATTGGATCAATGTAGAGAAAGAGAGAGTAAGAAAGAAAGATAGAGGGAGAAAGAGAGTGAGAGAGAGAGAGGGTGTGAGTTAATCGTACCAGGAAGCAAGTCGTCCAATTAGGTAGCCGCGAACAGGAAGCCCCGGGTCCCACCCCACCCCATTTCAACTTCCCGATCGTAAAATCCATCCATCGTGATAAGCGAAAGAGAGGTCCTGCCTCTCAGGAGAGTGTCCTAATGAGATGCAAGGAAAAGGACCGCGCGCGTCTCTCGGCTTTCGCCTCACGTTCACTTCGTGCGCATCGACACGAACCACCCTCTCTCCCTCCCAATCCTCGCTTCATCTCTTTCTATACTCCACCTACTACTTTTCTTCTTCTTCTTCTTCTTCGTCTCAATCGTTTCCTCTTTTTCCATTCGCTTGTCGGACCGAAAGCGCGCGCGCACGGGCGCACTATACTCGCACGGTGTACAAATTGTGAATTTCAAACTAAAGCTCCTCTCTTTATCTTTCTTTCTTTATTTATTTATTTCTTTATTTATTTCGTTCTTTGGTAAAGAACAAAAAAAAATTGGGTTTCTTTTCGATATGAATAACAAAATGCGAATGAAAGATAAGCACAAATTCATATAATTTATCGTAGCTTTAAACAGGTAACATGAAAAAAAAGGAAAAAAAAAAAAGAAAAATTAAATCTTCGTTGGGAATAAAAATTGAAAAAATGAAACATGATTAAATGATAAATCACGGATTATCTAATGAAATTTTAGCAAATAATCTAAACAGAATGGTACAGTGGACTTACAGCTGTGTACAAATAATCTTAGTAATAGAGAAAAAAAAAAAGAAAGAAAAAAAAAGATAAAAAGAGAGAAAAGTGTGCGTTGTTATAGGTGGAACGAAAAAAAATGAATAAAAAGAGAAAGAGATATAAAGAGGGCGGCGGGAGTTTTCGAAAACGGACGTTGATGTCAGGCCCGAGTGAATTTCGTTGGTCGATGCCGTGCACGTTCACCGAGCCCTGGGCTTGTCGTTTCTTTGCTCGGCACTCTTGTAGTTCTTTGCTACGATGTATAATCGTATACCGTTATGCATTTTCTGTTGGCAGACTTAAAGAGAGAGAGAGAGAGAGAGAGAGAGAAGAAAAAGAAAAAAAAAAACAAAAAAAAACAGATAGACGAAGGGAATGAAATAGAAAAAAAAAAAAAAAGAGAAAAAGTAGTATATTGGTGATGGGTAGAGTGCAAATAAAAAATGACATAAAAAACGTGAATTGACGCAGCATCCTGTATGGCTGACCCCTCCGTGCACTTTTTTTTTTTTTTTTTTTTTTTTACCAGAAAGGTCCCATTTCGAAGTATATCTCGCGGATGTGTGCCGTCCAATCCCGTCCGATCGAGAGATTGCCCGGTATACTTTTCACCGATCGTTGCATCATACGTTGGTTACGGGTCCATACGAGCTACCCCGGGACCGCTGTGTTTCTCTTTTTTTTTGCACTCGCTCTTCTTCCCTTCCCCCCTCCCCATCCCTCCCTCCCTCCCTCATCCTTCTCTTATCCCTCATAGGTCTCTTTGTACACGCGCGAGCACGTATTCGATTACCCCCGTGTCTCGTGTTACGCTATCGTGGCTTTAACTATGTTCCCCATGCATTTTCATAGTATTTGGTGTATGCTTCATATTTACGAGAAAAAAAAAAATATATATATAGATATGTGTATTAACTTTTTAATAAATTTGTAAATTTATTCTATAAATATATGAAATGCATAATCAAAAATCTTGTATAACCTAATTGAATGCTATATTATTCGAGTTGAAGATGTTGAAGTGATTGAAACACTGAGATTCTGGATTTTAGTTTGGTCGAAGGGTAAACTTAAATAGGGGTTGTTCTTCTCTACGATTGGCTTACTCCATGCAAGAATTGCTACCGTGTGAGTCTGTTCGTTCTTGGCAAAAGACTTTTACGAGTTTACGAAGCTCCCAAAATAGCTATACAATCGGAACCGGTTTTGGTAGATTCTTTTGGTGATCGTTCGGTGACTATATGCGAGTTTAAAAAGTAAATATCCGGAGCCATGGTTAAGACATATGCCATAATCATTATACGTAGGTCGTAAGTTTCCTTTCGTGAGAATCTTTCAATATTGCAAATTCTTCAAGTTTCACAATATTTTCTACTTAGAAATCAATAATAACACTTATTTTATCTATCCTTATAATGCCAATTCTAAAACAAGTTGGAATAGATGAAAAACATTTAAACTCAATTCTAATACTTCGATTAGACGATTTAACGATTTTAGGAAGACGATGGATAATGTTAAGCAAAATGTCTATTAGAAGGATGGAATAAAATTTAAAGCGGATGAAGCTTACCTCGCTAAACCGAACCAAACCGATCAGAACCGAACCGAGTCGAGTATTTTCCTTTCGAAGTAGCGAAACGCGCGGAATGCGCCAGTCTCGTTGGGTAATAAAACATTCGGGGTTAACGACGTCATTAAAGATGAACCTACCTCCTTCGCGTTTCCCATCCTTGTTATTTCTATTAAATAATACTCGATCGAGAAAAATTCAATGACCACAAATAACTCTCTTGTCATGAGAACGTAACCGTGAATTCTCATAGATTCTTCGTCTTGGTTGATGCAAGTTAGTTCATTTGACTTTCTATGACAAACTAAACGAATAGAAATCGAAAAGAACGGGAAAGCGTAAGGCGCGGTCTCGAAGAAAATTCAACATGCATATATATATATATATATATATATATATGTTTAAGTGCAACACACATATGCACACGCATGCATGCATAGACAGATACATAAAATAGAATCGTAGAGAAACGTTGGGTTAGTTCGCTAGCATGAGCAAGAGAAAGGTGCGAGTTGAATCGAATTCCGTGCGGGGTCACCGATAATTCCAGGAAGGTAGCCAAGTATAGGTGATTGGCGGTTACGGTCAAGGACTCTATGACGTCAACGGTACTGGTCGTTAAAGAATTTAGGTCGAAAAGTCACCGAAAGAACCGGCGTGTATCGTTCGTCGTCGTCGTCGTCGTCGTCGTCGTCGTCGTCGTCGTCGTCGTCGTCGTCGTCGTCGTTGTCGTCCAGTCCAGTCCAGTCCAATCTTTTACTTTAAACCTAAAGGATACGACTTCATTTTCGTCACAGTCCCAAAGTTACGAGTTTATCTACATATACATACACTAACTCATCTTTTTCTCTTTCTTTCACCTTGCTAAACCGTACCACCCGGTTTTTCGCTAATTATTTGACTTGCAAATTTGTTTCGAACGAAAGAGAAGAAGAAGAAGAAGAAGAAGAGAATTCTTTTTATCTGTTACCAGGGCAATAGGCTTTTTCTTTCGACAAATATCAAAACATAACATATTTTTTTTTTGCTTCGTCATCAAACCTACTCAAAATTATTAGTTTTTAAATTGTTTTATCGATACATTTTATCATTACGTAGAAATACATTAATTAAATGACGTGTTAGATATAATACAAGTGTTAAATAAACAATTGCAAGAAATGTACGAGTATTTAAATATAGTCGAATAGTAAATAAAAATAATAAATAATATGTTAGAATAAGAGCAAATTAATGGAAATTTTCTGGTGTACACCTGACGAGCTCAATAGGAATCAACCAACACATGAACGTATACCTTTCTCACGTGAACATTACGTCGCATCACGGTACGTAGGTGCATACATATATACATGTCTATATATATATCAAAGAAACGAGAATGCTCGAGCGAATCCGAGATGCGCCACGGAAGAACCTTCCACAGTTCCCTGAACTCTTTCGCCATGAAGAGATGGAATCAATTTCCCGGTATGACGTAAGACAAGCGTATAATACTCGCCGCGGTACGCGCGAACGCGATTAATCATAATCTCACCGGTGGAACATTGCCGTTCTTATGCTACCGAGAACAAACTAAACGAATTCTACTTCATTTCTATTCATTATGCGAACGACACAATTTCTATCTAAACTAATCTTCATTTCTTTCTTTTTTTTTAAATGTTGATAATACATTCAAGAATAAAATGATTAAATAAAATGATTCAAATATCTCATCGTAAACGTTGTACAATAAGTTCATACAATATTGTAATTGTTTAAACATTTTTCTTTTTTTTTTTTTTAGAAATCATAGGTAAAATATTAATTGATTTATCTTTAATTGCAACGATATAATACGAGTGCATACAATGCATTGTTATTATTTAATCATTTTAAAGTGAAATGTTTCTTGATAGGGTAGCGAAAATTTTCAAGTAACACGAAAAGTGAAAGGTTTTAAAGGGGAGAGCATTATTTAAGTGATGGGAAAGAAATGGGAAAGATTTATTCGCGAATAAATTAATACCACAAAATGTAAAAAAAGTAGAAGTGTTAAAAAAAAAATGTAATTAATTTAATTTAACCCATGAGACAAGAAAACCTATCCTCCATTAATAGAATTTATAATAGAATATACAGTTTTTATGAGTAATTCCAAACAAATGGAATTATTCATGTGTTCGTCAATAATTAATTTAAATCATTATAACCAGTAGCTCGTGACAATTAGGATCTTTCATCCTTGGCATGATTGAGCACCGGAGGGATTTTCAATTTTTCTACTCACTCGTTACCGACTGTTATATTCCATACATGTGACATTTTAAAATGAAAATGACACATACACGAAATATGAACAGTTAGCATTAGAAGTTCTGCGATGGCTCCAAAACACTCCTACTTCGAAGCAAGTATTGCAGTCTGCCGATCCGCCGAAGATCCATCAAAGATCCATCGAAGAATTCATTCCACATCTTTGATAAGAAAGAAAATCCATTGTCTTATCTGTAATATAAAATAAAACGTAACGATAAGTTATCAATAATATAATCAAAAATCATTTCAAATAAAATCAAATAAAATATTTTAAATAATGTATACTTACAATGCATTTCAATAGAATGCAGCTCAATGGCACCATGGTGATGCACCTCGCGTGAATCTAAAAACGCGGTATAAACGAAAATAAGAAACTATAGATGAGTTTCTTATCGCGAAACCGAAATTTTATTATACGACGAACAACACTGACTCTAATTCGCGTTTGATTTTAATTTATTACTCGTCCGATCACTGATTCTACAACTAATTCAAAAACTGCTTTGCACGCAGTTTGATGATAACACCATAAACACTCCCGTACATTGCTTCGCGCACGATTGCAATCTGAAACAGAAATAAAAAACAATACTATTAATATCATTACTATTACAGAAAATTATTATAATTTTTAAGGAATTATTTAATACAAAAATATACTCACTTTAAATCTGTATCGATAAATGCACGATGGGTCTCCTACCCTTAAGATGACGATGCGTAGACGGTTCAAAACGAAAATGAAAAACTTGTTTATATCACGATCGCGACACTGACTCTAATTCGCGATTATATTTTATTTTTTAATAATTCGTACAAACATTGACTCTAATTTTACAACTGCTTCGAACGCAGTAATATCAAATACTATCACTGAAACAAGAGAAAAATACAAAATGATTAAAATCATTGTTATCATTTCAAAATTATAATTAATAATTAAAACAATGTTTAATATAAAGATTAATTTACCTTTTATCTTCAAAGATGAATGCACGATGGGTATCCTACCCTTAAGATGACGATGAGCATACGTTTAAACCGAATATAAGAAACTTTCGGAGTTTCTTAGCCCGAAAAAATCGAAATTTATACACACGGCGAAAAAACACTGACTCTAATTAACGATTTTGTTAAACGATGCAAACACACGATCACTTCATTGCCTACACGCACGATTGCAATGATATTCTGAAACAGAAAAAGGAAAAGAACAATTAATATCATGATCGTAATAAAAAATCATTGAAATTATCATCAAAAAAGATTTAATAAAATAATTCTATTTACTTTTAATCTTCAGTGATGAATGCCAGATGGGTCTCCTACCCTTAGGATGACGATGAGAGTAGATGAAAAAACCATAGAAAAGTTTTTTTATCGCGAACACGAACGCGACCGGAACCGGGACGTGTTTACTGACCGCACTACACGTCAAAAAACGATTGGAAAAATGCATATGTGATTAGTGTTCTTATAAAATGAAAACATAAAAAGATATATTATCATAAATAATCAATGTTAAATATAAAAAGATCATATAATAATATATGAGAATTGACTTAATGAAAATGTAAAAGTTATTAAATATTTATTAAATGTATCAAAGTATGCAAGTATTTCTTTGATAGTGCTTGTTTTATATTATAATATAAAAACTGAATCAATTTCAATTGCATAAATGTCACACTACTTGCATAAAATTCCATAAAATAGTATATAACGTGATCTTTAAAATTGTTTAAATAAAACAATAAACTCGATGTATTATAATCTAACAAGTCTATCAATTTTTATACTATAATTAATAATAAAAAACTTGCTTTATATTATAATATACAAACACAATCAATATCAATTGCATAAGTGTAACTACTTGCATAAAATTTCATAAAAAAAGTATATAATATTACTAAAAATTGTTAATATAATAATCTTTAAAGTTGTTTAAATAAAATAATACCTATTACAATAAACTCAATGTAGTATAATCTAACAAGTCTATCAATTTTTATACTATAATTAATAATAAAAATCTTCCTATGATATTAAATTGATTATTATAACGTTAGTAATAAAATTATTGAATAATTTAACGTGTATTAAATTTTGCCGATGTTGACGTGTCGAAAGACGGAAGATGATTGACATACGTTAGTATTTATCCTTAAGAGTGTCGAACGTTCGGCAGCCTTTGTTTTGTTTCCGACTTCGGATATACTCTGTTACTACACATACACATACATAGTTACGTATAGGTCGTACCTACGGTTGAATGTTCTTATATTCTTATTCATTATTCCTCGCTTTCTCTCTCTCGCACACACACTCTTTCTTTCACTCTTCTTTAAGTTGTAAATAAATAGAGACAGTTTTACCTCAACGGATATGAAAAGAAGATAAAACATTAAACTCAATTAGAAGATTAGGTACGTATATTCGTGATGTATTCTCTTAATGCTTGAAAATTTGAAAAAATAAAACATATCATTGCATTATTATAATATACAATGTATAATACACAAATTATATACACATACATACATGTGTGTATATATGCATGTTGTAAATCGTTGTTTCCTGTTGTATATATGTGTATGAATGTGTGTGTTTGATGAAAGTTGAATTTAATACGAAATACGATGAAGATATAATTAAAACAAATTATTCACTAGAAGGAAACTATTGCACGCCTAAAAAAGATATATTAATTTACCTTTAATTACAATGATGAAATTAGATTCTATTCCAACTTTTTACCACTTGTAGTAAATAGTATGTTACATGTATGGCCACCTTTAAAAATTACTATTTTTAATTTTTTTTTGTATTAATTTAGAAAGACGATTACCATCATCCCATTTTTTTATGGTATCAGGAAAACTATTGGAAATGCATCCGCATCATTGAAATCATACTAATCAACAGTAAAGTATGTAAGTATTTGCAGATATTTTTTTTTTTTAATTATAAAAATGAATTCGTTAATTATTCAAATGGATATCCGATGCAACAATCTCCCCATGATGAAATCCTGTAATCGATATTTGCTTAAGGTGTCTATAAAATTCGTATGATACAACGTAAGCACCTTTGGTTCAATGATTGACAATCGATGTTCTTAACATAAATGAAATGATTTATTGAATTATTTTATTACATACATATTATGATTATCGATTAAATTTTATCAGTATCCTTTAGCTTAAATATTTAAAGTTTGTTATGAATAAAAAAAAAATAAATAAAATTAATTCGTAGTTGATAGGAACGAAATGATAACTCGAAGATTTCCCTGAAAAAAAATAAGAAGGAAATAAAAAAAGGGCAGATAATTTGTTTTAAAATTTAAAGAGTCTCGAACACGTTACTATCCTTTTCCTCTTTCTTTCTTCTTCTACTATCTCTCTCTCTCTCTCTCTTTCTCTCTTTCTCTCTTTCTTTTACCCACGTTGCTTTCTCACCTTCACCACGTTGTCCACTATTCGCGCGATCACGAATGCGTCGGGATGTTGGCGGTGCGCGGGTTACATAATTATTCCGGCCGTGCCTCGAGAACGTTTCTTGGCCAATGGAACTGTGGTTCTATGGGACAGTAGACGGTGTCCCCATAGAAGCCCCGCCTCGTGACCCAGACTCCCACATAACTGTTCTCGAAACATCATCGGCAGTCAACGCGAGTCAGCCACGCTGTGCCTGAAGAAAGAAAGAAAGAAAGAAAGAAAGAAAGTAGCGAGTGTATGTATGTACATTTATGTATGTGTGTGTGTGTGTGTTTGTAACCGATAAAGAGAAAGAAGACAGATAGAAAGAGAGAATAAAGAAAATAAGAGAAAGGAGTGAAATAGATGTAAAACGAAGCGAAACAACAATTTCTATTCTATTTACTTCTCTTTTTCCCACCTTTTACTCATCCATGTAGGTATATCGTTTTCTATCCGTATAAAATAGAAAGAAAAAGATAAAAAGAGGAACCTTTCTTTGTTGATTTCTTATTCTTTCTTTCTTTTTTTTTTTTTACTCCTATCTTTGTTCGTTTCTCTCTCTCTCGTTCTCTCTCTCTGTCTCTATCTTTTTCACCATGCATAGCTCGAACGTTCCTTAACCGATGAACAACGTCGTTCCGGAAGGTCTTGCTCGAAACGACATGCGCGCGGAGGTGTGTCCCTTAGGGCGATTCAACAACAAGGCGATACGAAGTAGAAAGATTCTGTTATCACCACCTAAGCAACGCACGCTCCCATTGTTCGTCCGACGATATTTCTTCTTCCTCTTCGAAGTTGTTAGGATACATAGAGACGCATACGTATAACAGATTCTTGGTACGTACGTATTATATGTACGTACGAAAAGAGAGAGAGAGAGAGAGAGAGAGAGAAAGAAAGAGAGAGAGAGAGAACAGATCCGATATCATTTTTCCGGGGGTGGGAGGGGGTGAGTGCAGCTGCATATTTTTCACGTTGAGTAAAAACGCGTATCGACGAAACGCGTTACTCTGGACGATGGACGATATATGTTCGAACGAAGAAATACGCTTTTTCGTATGAATAGTATAAAGTACGAATTGTGTACGTCGAATTAAGGGGATGAAAAATGTTCCTCGGTCACTACGATTCATCCTTCAACTGTCCGATTTTTGTGTCAAGAGGGTTTGTTGGCTCGCGCCCACCTTTTTTCTATATTACTATTCAAATCTTTTCCCGTTGTTGTTGTCCTTTTTCAAACCACTTCGCGTGGTCAATTCACAATTGATCGTAAAATGTTCAACACGACGCCTATCAATCGGAAAAACCTATGTCCAGAAGGATTATAATAGAATGCATGGATTATAATAAAGGCATCACAAGGTGACCATCTCGTTGCTTTTAAACCGGTATTTTTAGTTCGACACCGGCTAACCTTTTACAATTTCCCCCTGCCCCCTCCTGCCCCCCTGTTCCCCATTGACCATAGGTTACCTACACGCTCGAGTAGTATGCAAAAGTAACCAAGAGTTTCTAGTTTCTCTAAAGAGACATCTCTCAAGGAGAATTGTATCGGTCAACAGCTGATGTCCGTTCACGCGCGTGGACATTTACTACGGATCTAATTGCCAATTAAAAATACATTTATCGTTTTGTGTGTAGACCCCCTATCGAAGGATTCCCTTTTTTGAACATCTGCATGCATCTTCCTAAAAGGTGTTTTTTTTCTTTTGGCTACCGATACCATAAATCAGACTCATATTGTGTTTGTTTTTTTATTTTTATTCTATGTATGTCACATGCTTATTTTTCCATTAGAATATTGATATGGATGAATTGATAAAAGTAAACATACGTATTAATATTTTATCTGATTTTTTTTGTATTCTTTTCTTTTTTTTTTTTTTGACAGATGAAAGTAGAAACGTGGGTTTCATTGGATAAAAAATGGGAAATGAACATTCTTGTTGACTTCCAGCTGCCGATCGCGTTTCTCTTCTGCTTCTTCTTCTTCTTCTTCTTCTTCTTCTTCTTCTTCCTTTTCTTCTTCCTCTTTTTCCTCACCAAGGCGTCGACGAGAACCAGGAGAGAGGAACGACGACGGGTAGACTGAACGATACGGTGTTCTCGCGTGGGACGCAAGTCACGGTCAGACTTCCGGGTCTCTTTCGTTGCGTCTAACCGATCTTTTAGATCAAATTCGACCATTTTTTTTTTTTTTACTTTCTTTTTTTCACCGGAAGAAATAGATCTTCGTGCTGATCGTAGAAAAAAAAGAAACAGAACAGTTTAGTAAGAAGAAAGTAACGATCGCGAAATGCATTGC
Organism: Polistes dominula; assembly: GCF_049000335.1. Lineage (NCBI taxonomy): Eukaryota > Metazoa > Arthropoda > Insecta > Hymenoptera > Vespidae > Polistes > Polistes dominula. The sequence continues at coordinate 1,788,336 of NW_028301150.1, forward strand.
CAAGGAAACCGAAGTAACCAACCGGTGGTCGAAGATGCCATATGGTCGACAAAAGGAAAATCTTTTAAAGTATCTCGATGAATAATCGGTCATCCTTCTCGCATATATTCCTCTCTCTCTCTCTCTCTCTTTCTTTCCTTCTCAATCTCAACCCCCCTTCCTCCCATAGCATCTTTTTTTTTTAACCAGAAAACCAGTTCGAGGCTAGATGCAATGTTTGATACGAGAAACCCGGAAGAAGAACCCTATCTCTTTCTCTCTTTTTCTTTCTCATGTACGCACATTTTCTTACTCGTATTATCCCAGTCGACAGATTGGAAAGAACGAAAACTCGAAAAAGGGTTTTCGAGAAAGACGCAACGAATTACACGGAGAGACAGCAAGCAACAGCAGCAGCAACAACAGCAGCAGCAGCAGCAGCTGCGCTTTCTTCGTTCGATGGCAGCAGGAAGACGTACTTCTTCAAATAGAAAGGGGTGAAAGGATGAGATGAAAGTGATGAAAAAAATAAAAAGAGTGAGTGCAGTGGGGGGTTGTGGTGGAAGGGGAAAAGAAAAGAAAAAAAGAAAGAAAGAAAGATGAAAGCGGGAAAGAAGAGACGTTTTCCCTTCCTCTCTTCTTTCAACCCACCTTACCCCCCTTCCATCTTTTTTCTTCCAATTTTTCTTCTCCTTCTTTTTTTTTATCCTCTTCTTATTCATTCTTTGGATCGTATACGCAATCGAACGTTAAGTATGATCTAACGTTTCCCTCGATTTGCCACTGAAGGAAGAACACAACCTACCTGATGCATCTTTTTCTCGAAGGTCGGGACAGCAGCAGCAGTAGCAGCAGCAGCTCGTCGCGTGCCACCGTTCCTCGTGGCACGTGTCTCTCGTATATCCGGCACGCGCCCCGAAAAATCGTCTACGCCTCCTCGAGAAAGGAAGCGTGTCTCCGAGTGAAAGGAACTTCAGGACAACGCGATCGTAATCTTTTGTGGTTTACATCATATATTATACATATATATATATTTTTTTTCTCTTTTTTTTTTTTTGTTCTTTTTTAACATGACGAATCTTTTCTTATCCTCGGTAAGTCCTTCTCTATTATATTCCTTCGAGAGAGAGAGAGAGAGAGAGAGAAAAAAATTCTTCAAGTAAATTTCGTTACATCGTTGAGACACATATTCGTATTTTTATCATTTTTATTTAAACAAAATAATTATAATTTGTAAATAATTAAAACTACAAAGATCTCGATTTAATTCTCAAATGATTAATCGTGCAAAAAAATAAAATAGTAACGATCTTATTTTTCTAATAATAATAATGTTAAACGTTTAAGAGAATAAAGTAGCGTAAGAGAAAGGAAAAAGGATGAAGAACGGTAGAAAACGAGGGTGTGGGGAAGGGGGAATAGCCATGTAACAAGGAGTTGTACGAGTGTGCAGTTGAATAGCGGGTTGTTGTGCGGGTAGCGGGTTACGGGCAGCCGGGCAACTGGCCGGTAGGCCGTAAGGCCGGCCGGCGCTTAGTCCCTTTCGAAGAGGCAAGAGTGGGTTAAGGCCCAAGGTCCTGGGATAGCCGCGACAAGAAGATTCCTGGATTGAACGCGAAGGATATAAGCGCGGTACGGCGCCCCCGTCCGTTCGTCCGTCCGTCCGTCCGTCCGTCCGTCTGTCCGTTCGTCCGACCTACAGACGATCCGCTGCTTGGTAGACGGTCTCGGCACCTTATACCTTAACCTAACTGTACCCTAAGTCGCGCGCTTACGTCGCGACGCAACAAAACGATGAACCCATCGGATGCTCTCTTCTTTCAAGGTGAAAAAGGGTGGGAGAGAAAGGAACATCCGACGAATCGAGTTCATCCCTTTTGTTTCTTCTTTTTCTCCTCTTTCAACTTTTATTATTTTTCTTTGTTTTATTCATCCTCTTCTCCTCTCCCTTTTACCTATACGTATGTTTCTCTCTTACACTCGTTCACCATTCGAGTTACCTTTCGCACGTGCGAATTCTCTTCTCAGCAGTGGTGTTGTTATTGCTCTTACTGCTTTTCCTATTGCTATTGCTGTTGCTGTTGCTGCTGGTGCTGCTGTTGCTCCTTCGTGATCGTGAGAGAGCGCCTTTTACGTAGGTACTTACATGCGTAAACGGTTGAACCGTGCCTTCGAGATATGGCCCGTTACTTCTGGGGTGTCGCGCTGAGGAGCCAGTTACCGTGTTACCGCAATTCAGGCCACAAAGTCAAAATACAGTTAGCCGCGGCCGCGTGCGAGAGCCGTTCGAGCACGAAAAAAGAAATCCGGCTACTCCTCCCCCTCCTCCTTATCCTCCTCCTTCTCATCCATACCCTCCTTGCGACCTCGAAGCATCCGGCTGTAAACCTAGTTGCACTCCCAAGATACATCCTATCGTACAAACCGGAGATCCTTCGCATGCTTCATCGACGATATCATCCTTGTGTGTGGGGTTTCGTTTTAAGATCAAAATTTTCCAAGAATTAACGTTTTTTTTCTTTTTCTTTTTTTTTTTTTCAAAACGTGATCTATATACCTACATATTTAAATAACTATATATGCATCGTTAAATTTTAGTATGAATGAACTTTACAAAACAATCTCGTAACCATTTGAAATAATCAATATATAATACAAAATACATCGTAACACTAGCCTGCTTTTAACTAAACACACACACACACAGACATATACACACATACACACACACATACATAGAGACAGAACATTCACGTGTATTTAACGATGTGCTTGGAATAAATATTATAAGATGAATATATCGACAATGTTACAAAGGAATTTATGTTGTATCGCTAATGTTGAGTCATTCAGTTTTCCATAGTTAAACTTAGCTAGTGTAATTTAGGAAACTAGGTTAACGAGATTCTTTATCCCATGGGATAATGATGGAACATACAAAAGAAATGAAAGGTTCGATTGTGTATGTGTATGTGTGAGTTTGTTTGTATCGGATGTTTTGAAAAAGAATCTGAGATGATGATTTCGAGGTGGGTTCCAAAAGGGAGAGGGAGGTAGAGGGGGGAGGATAAGAAGACGATGCAAGATTGCAACACTCTTTTGGGAACACTCGTTGGGCCATCCACGTGGATCTCTTCGAATTTGTAGAGTACGTGCACGCGCACGTCCGCGAGTCGATTCGTTCCTTCGCTTACCAACCTCCTCCTCCTCGTCCTCCTACCCCTCCCCCCGAAGCTCCTCTCTTTCTCACAGTGGTCCCACCAGCAAAAGTTGCTTCGAATAAGCGGCCACTACGTGTAAAGAAGAAAGAAAAGTAAAGCTTTCGACGATATTCGACGTTACCAACGTGCTACGCAATCGATCGAACCAATCAAATGTTCGGTCAATGTCCGCGATTTAACGTGCGATCTTTTACCATTAGATGCAAATAATCTTCTAACGACACACCATGTCTCAGATATTTATAGAATTAAATCTTTTTTTTTTCTTTTTCAAAGGATCATCTCTTGTTTTTCTTCAAGCTTAGAATAATGGGATTGTACGTAATCCTATTTTTCTTTTTTTTTTTTTAGTTTGCAACTCTAGCAATTTAGATTAACTTTTGAATTTAAACAGATTATATTGCATATGTTGTTTATAATCTATTTCTAGATTTTCAACCCACTCTCGGATTCACTTGTCTAGACATACGTGGAATATTCTTTATATATATATATGTATGCTTTCGTATTTTCTATGATGACTGATATATGTATCTAACGATCGATAGCTTTCATTTCCTCGTATCGAATAACGATGAAGTTGACATTCTTTGGTAACACGTTTTCTAACGTATGGTGATGACTGCAAGATTAGTTTTGAAACACTTGTTCACTTCTAGAATTCTTTCCTGGTTTGCCCAAATGTTCATCATTGATAATTAGAATTTACAGGTGAGACAATGAGGAAAATAGAAGGAAAATAATATGAAGTTTAAAAGCTTAGGTGTTTCCTCTCCCCTACTCTCCCTTCTCCTGAATGAAGAAGAAGGGCTCCGCGTGACATTCCAAACGTCTTCATGTTTCTCTCGAGAGGAAAGGCGCGGAGGCCAACGCCCAATTTGCAACCTACGGGATGCCGGAACGGAATTGAAATAGTCCTATGGGAGTGGGCGTTCTTCTTCAATAAGGCTAGTCCTAGAACGGACAATTGTTTTGCCACTCTTAAACGAACGAAGCCACACACACACACACACACATACGCACACGCACACACATGCGGGAGGTTAACGACACCCGGCCTGTCGAAACACTCGACTGAATTTCATTTCGTTCGGTTGCGGGAGCCAACGCAACTTTACCAATATATATGTATAGCTTCTTTTCTTACCAATATACCTCACCTGTACCTCTTATTTCCCGATTTACATCGCGTCATTATCGTTATCGATTATGTCGTTGTTTTGTCGTCACGAACTAACACCTACTTATCGGTTACGATCGTTAGATTCATCTGTTGTAAATGTAGTACAAGTACCATCTCACACACAATATTGCGAACACGTTAGGAAACTGAAACGACGATAGAAATATTTTTGTATTAGTTTCTTTATTATAACTCTTCAATAAATATTGTAATGTGAAAAAAATTATAATTGTTAACATATCGTATACAGTTCATATGATGACCAAAGTTTTGTCTAAATGTAATTTCATTTACAATATAATTATATATAGAAAATGCACTTTAATAACAGGCAATTGATAAAAAGATAAGATATTCGAGTTAATTCGTTGAAATAAATATCTAATTGTAAAAAGATATTATCTTCTTTACCCAATAATTAATCAAACATTCCGTATAGTTAAGTTCCATTAGTTTCCATGGAAAATATCTTCTTCTTTCGATGTTCTTATTGCCTTTCACCCCGGATGTCGAGATATCGTGGTTTAGAGTCCGTAAATGTCGAGCTTGTTATCTAAAAAGAAGGAATCTCTTCTCCTTTCAACAAAGTCGGTCGCGAAAGAAAGCCTCGTGAAAGTCGCCAAGGAAGTTGTTGACTTCCATGTCTTTACTCTGTGGCCGAACGAAAAGTTAAACTGGTGGGGAGATGGGTGGGTGAGGGAAAGGGGAGTTTAAGGTGAACTTTCGTTGAGAAGAAGGAGAAGGGATTTGCTGCCAAGCGAGTGTGTTCTGTACGTTCACCAACGAGATTCTCTGACGTTTCGTGCTTTACCTCTGGTAAGTCGTAAACGTTAGTGCCCTGCCTGCAAACACCTTGACACTGTACCAGTTTCGCTAGACCGGCTGGCGGTGTCCTTCTATCTTTCCTTTTATTCTTAACTTCCTTTTCTTTTTTTTTTTTTTTTTACGATTAACATAGAAATTTCCTATTTTTCTTTTTATTATTCTTTTATTTTTATCTTGTTACATGACAATACAAATATTGATCAAAGTTAATATTTTATTTCAATTTTATTGTTCTCCTATGAACATACATTTCATCTTAATTTCAATGATTATTTTCATTTTTATCGATACAACAATATTCATTACTAATTTGTTTAAGAATTGGAATACGTGAAACAACGATAATTTACTCAAACTTTTAACCCTAATTTTATTTTTTAAAGATAAAGATATTAATTTTAACTTAATTGTTAAACACGCATGCTTAGTATGAAAGAGTTTTATTAATTAAAATTTACGACAACTCGTGTACTTTCTCATCGAATTCTTGATTTACACGATTAGTTTGCACGAATAAGAAGAATCGACGTTTGCTGGACTGTTGCCATTATTAATGGCAACATTCGATGATTGTTCTGTTTTTTTGTACTTTCTTTTTTTTTTTATTCACGCGACAGGTAAAAGATGCAAGTGAGCAAAGAACAAGGTGAGCGCGAGCGCACTACGACTGATTTCACTTTCCCCGACGTGGAAGTTGGCCTCCCTCTCTTCATTTCTCTCTTTTCATCTTTCTATTTTTTTTCATTTTTGTTTTGTTTATTTTTTCGAGTGTGTTCTTACTATTCTTAGCTGGGGAAAGTAAGCTAGGAAACGTGCTAGAGATCATTTAATGGCGTCAAATGTTTCATTCCTTTCCCCTACTTCTTCCCTCACCGGATATATTCAACAGTTTTTCTTAACATTCGCGATAAATAAATTTCTCTTTTACATTTTCTAAATGATTAATAAACTTTTACTTATGCGAATTAAAATGACACAAATAATTCAAATCAAAGTTTAATCGTGAAAACTAAATCATTGTGTGTGTGTGTGTGTGTGTTTGTATGTGTGGTATAACCACGACATTTTCATTTTCTTCAGAAATGATTTTTATTCTCATTATAGTTCACTTTCGAGTTAATTTTTATCGAAGATAAAAATGGCTATTGATATTTTAAAAACATAAATAATTTGTAAAGATAAACTCAATCTGAGATGGACTTGATTTTATTAAACCTTCGAAATTTTATGATTGAAATAGACGAAATAAATGAAAGAAGAGTAAAAAGAAAAGAAAAAAAAAATAAGAACGGAAGACCGACCCAACAACTTTCTCGTTTAGATTTCAACTACAACTTAGAAAGTTAATCTCTTTTTATTGACAACGGTATAATACCTTGTACAGTTTCTCTTAAAAGAAAAAAAACCAAAAAAAAAAAGCAATTAACAAAATGAGTGAATAAAAACATCAACGGGGACACACACTGTGGTACTGACACGATGACCTGATAACACGAGAACGATTTGTTAAACTTTACAAACTCGATCAAGATCAATGAAACTTACAAAATTGATTAACAATAATGAGATTCAATGTTCTACATTCTAGATATTTTTTTCAGCATTACCATTGGGCCAATTTAACGATCACAATTGACAGATGTAAAGATTGCGAATTCAAAGTTGACTATTACTACTATCTTCTATTCTCTTTCATTCTCTATTTCTATCTGACTTTGTTTAAGAGTCAGATATCTTCCCGTTCTCTTATTCTGTCTCGCTTCGTTGTGTTCTTGGTTTATCCTAGCATCTTTCTCTCTTTTTCTTTCTTTCTTTCTTTCTTTCTTTCTCTCTCTATTTCTCGCTGAACATGCTGGGCGGGTCAACGCACCTAGCCTAACGAGCAAGCAACCAAGCAACCTATCTATTCTGCCTACCTACCTACCCATCTACCTACTTATCGTCACTTATTCGCCAACAACAGTTTTGCTGTTCTGACTACTGACACCAGATCAACTTCAAATTTGGTTAATTTCATCTTCTTTTTGTACTTGTTTATCAATATATCTTTTGCATTCAGTTTCATTTCATTTTATTTCTCATTATCCTATTATTTTTCTTTTTATCTATTTTCTATTTTTTTTTTTTTAAATAATATTACCAATGAATTATGAACAAATTTGAGTGTGTTACACTCTTAGGGATTATTTGAGCTTCCATAGTAGTTGTGGTGGCACGAGACACGGGCCCTAGACATGGGGGTCACTGATCCAACCAAATCGATTTGCGAGAAGAATGAGAAGACGAGGAAGAAGAAGATGGTGAGGGAGAGGGGGTGGGAGGATAGAGTAAAAGAGACGGAGAGCTTAGGAGCACGATCGACCTCTTCTTCTTCTTTTTCTTTTCTTTTCTTTTTTCTTTTTTTTTTCTTACTTCTCCTTTCGAGAGATCGACCAGCGAGAACTCGACGATCGTGACCGTAATCGAGCCACCTAAGTTTTGATGCTACTTTGTAATTTTGTAATACTTTTTAATTTACCTTATCTCATCATTCTCTCAAGGTCAAGGTATTTTATCAAATTATTTTTTATTTCCAATTGAACAATTTTTTCTCGGTATGAAAAATCAATACGTTCCTTGATGACAATTACAACAATAAAAACAAACAATAGGAAACATGAACGAGTGAAAAAGGTTTTTTATTATACTTAAAAAAAAAATGGGAAGACACACATACTCACACGCATACTCTATTTACGTCACTAGTAAATATATTCGACTAAACTCGTTAAAATGTTTGTACACGTAGGAGAAATGTTAGCGATATTAGCATAGCAATGAAAACAAATTTCATGCAGAAAGATAGATTGCGAAATGGTGTAAGTGAGTCGTCGTGAAAGCCAGTAGTAACATAGTAGTGGTAGTAGGTAGGTAGGTAGGTAGATAGATGCCCCTCTTCTTTCTAACACGTTAAACTCTAGCACCTCTAGTTTTACCTATAGTCTTCTTCACTTGGATGGAAGTGTTACCGCCCAACGTGAATGATTCAGGATTATTTAAAGTTTCTTCGTTATGCTTAGACGTCATCATATTTTTCGTCTTTTTCTATCTATCTATCTCTATCTCTCTCTTTTTCTGATTCTTGCTACAACATTTTTCAATTATCCAAGACGCTTATGATGTATTCATTCTCAACCATATTCTCGCAATTATGTTAGACCTTAGCATTGGATATCTTCATTATTCGCCATCGTTAGTGACGATTGGAAAAGAGAAGAAACGAATGAAAGAAAAAGAAACAAAAGAAAATGTGTAATAAGATAAAGAGAGAGAGAGAGAGAGAGAGAGAGAGAGGGAGAGAGGAAAAAAAGGATAAAGAAGAGATCGAGATCGATCGGTACAGGGAGATGAATATCTAAACCTGTTTGACTTCCGAGCCGTGGATAGGCTCAAGTTAAATCGATAGAATTATTTATTATTTATCCATGAGGAGAGAACTGTTGCTGCTACTTATAAAGGTAACACGATGAAATATCTCTCTTTCTCTCCCACCCCTCCATTCACCCGAATTTCACAGTAGAAATATCAACGACTTGTCCGACTCCCTACACACACATATATATATGTATATACATTTTTTGTTCTTTTTATTGAATATATTTTTTTGGTATGTTTAATTTTTTTTTCTTTTATCGTCGAATTGAGAGTTCGTAAATTTTGATAAAATCAGAGAAATGTATTTTTTTGGTTTTGTTTTTGTTTTACCGATCGTATTGGATAAAAAAGTTAAAAGTTTACGACGATCTTTCGACAGATTCGATTTTTCGGCAAAAAAAATTACTTTTATTAAACGCATATCCCTCTCGTACGGTCCGGTCTGATCCGGTCCGGTCCAATCCGGTGGTTTTCTCGCACGCTCGTGTAAACGTTCGATGTAAATAAGCGAAATTCGATCGAGTTTGAGAAGCGTCGGGTGCGGATCTTTCTCCCTCCCTCTCTCTCTCTCTCTCTCTTTCTCTTTCTCTTTCTCTTTCTCTTTCTCTTTCCCTCTTTTTCTTTCTTTCTTTCTCTTTCTTTCTCTCTCATCAGGATAGGGTGAACGGCCGACCTAGAGGCTGGCTGTGCACATTGCGTCGTGCCGAGAACGGCCGCGAGACCGCTCGCGGGAGTTTCAACAAACCGGCGACGGGAACGAAGCGAAGCGAATCGAATGATAAACTTGAAACTCTCTTATACTATAGTTTACTTACTTCAAAGATAATTTATTTCGAGATTTTATTAACTTTTTAAACTTCTAATCATCTTTCTTTTTTTTCACGATAATAATATATTTGCATATAATTATGAAAGTTGTCTAATAAGTTATTTATCTTTTTTTCTATTTTGTTTCGTGATATTTAAAATCAAATTATAATACATTTGATTATTTTTGGATAATATATCATATAAAGATTAAATTGAATTAATTTTATTTCAAATTAATATTTTAACTAATATTATTATATATATATATATATATATATATATATATATATATATATATATATATATATATATATATATATAATAATGTAAAATTTCACGTGGGTGTAAAATAACTCATAAACTTAGTTTTTTATAATTCTTTTTTTTATGCAGAACACTCTTACAATTATGGGCACATATTATAATTTTATATTAGGAAAATTGAAATATTATATATATATATATAGATGAATCAAATAAATTAATAAACATAAAACTTTAATAAACCTAAAATAAAATATACAGCAAACCTTTCAAGAATGATTCTAACACATATATACATCAATAAAAATATCAATTGTTAATGAATTTTTCGCTAATATAAAATAATAATTAATTCTATTAGAATAACACGTCATCGATCGTCACGAACTGTGATCTTGGGTAACGAAGTCATCGTGGCACGAGTCACCTCGCGGAGGAGTGTGGTTAGGTCAGGGAGAGTGAGAGAATGATGCAGAGAGAGGACGCAAAAGTTTGCTACGCACATTGGCTCAATCGCCTCGACAACTCTCGAGAAGTATCCTCTCTCTCTCTCTCTCTCTCTCTCTCTCTCTCTCTCTCTGTTTCTCAAGTTAGCTGTCTTCCTTCTTGTTTCCTCTTGTCCTCCCTCACCTTCACACCTTTCCACCACGTCGTTCACCCTCTCCGGAGGCAATCGCCTTTCCTCTTCCTCGTTGCTTCTCCTTTTATCTTTCCCCCTCCCCTTCACCCTATTCCCACTCCTCCTCCTCCTCCTCCTCCACCTTCTTCATCTTCTTCTCTTTTTCTATTTTTTTTCTATTTTATTTAATTATTTTTTTCTTTTATTTTCCCTCTCCCTTCATTCACATACTCCTCATAGGTGTCTTTCACTTTTTCCCAAGCCCCCCACCATCCCCACGTTCCCCTTAGTAGAGCAACACGAGACTATTATATCAACAAAAGTTAATCATTCCGACGATACAATAATTTTCTTGTCTTTGAAATGAATCTAGGCAGGAGGACCTTTATCTATCTAATAAGAATAATCTTCGATATCCTAGTTGATCAATCATATCGAAGGTTCATCAGTTTCTATTAAAATACATTGTTATGTGTAATAGTATTAGTGTTGCGTCAGGGTTGCGTTCTCCTGACCGTCCTCGACTTATTCTATCATCCTTATTACGGTGTCCTTGTTGAGTATCGAGAAAGACTTTTTTCCTTTTTTTTCTTTTTCTTTTTTCTATTTCCTCGTTAACACGTTTCCCGTCGTTCTAAGATGACTTTTCATAGATCTGAAAGATTTAAAAGAAAAAAAAAGAAATAGATAGAGAGAAAGAAAAAGCGTATTCGTGTGCGTGCTTATACATGATACGTGTGTGTACGTATGTATAGGTCAGATTAAACGTAGAAGAAGTCAGTGTCATAGGAAGTGACGGGTAATTAGACAAGTATCGTCGTGTACCCGGAACGTATTACTTGTTAAATGGTCTATTCGAGTACTTTTTAAAAGCCTTCCGGAGTATAGTTCCAAACTTCCGGAATCGACAACGACACGATTCGAGTAACACGAAGAAGGATTTGTTTTTCTTTTTTTTTTGTCTGTGTGTGTGTGTGTTTAAAATGAGAACCCTAGTTTTGAAATTAAATCTGAGCTGGGTTAGAATGCAAAAAGGTTGAATACAAATATCTGTAAGGGTAGGTGTAGGCTTATCCCCCACTTTTCCTCCTTAAATGAAAAGTTCAAAATCGTTAGGATAGATTGGGTAAAATCTGAAGAAGAATTCTGTTTTTTGTTTTGTTTTGTCTCTCTTTCTTTTCTTTTTTTTTTTTTTTTTGTGATCTCGAACTCTTAAGTTGTATTTGTATTGACTAGAAACATCTCGTAAAGAAAGATACACATCGGAAGGTTAGTTTCGAAGCCTGCCCGTTGCGCAAACTTTAGATAGGTAGGTATAAAGTAGGCAGAGGTTCTTCAGATCTTGCACAATCCACCTTGTACATTGCAACATAGTAGACGCACAGCTTAAAGAGAGAGAGAGAGAAAAAAAGATCTATCTGAATCGAAACATCGGTATGTTGGTATTTATTTACTTATACACGTAACAACAAAGTGAACGTCTCAATTTTTTATCATAAACACTTTTTTCTTTTTTGTGTTTTTTTTTTCTCTCTCTGATATTTGAATATAACTAAAAGCATATCTTTTTGCTTTTTTTTTTTTTTTTTTTTTTGATTAATTAATGGATACTAAAAATAAAATAATATATTAATACTTACATTATAGTAATATTGTTTATCAAACATATTGATAATGCAAATTAAAGTCGATAATATTTTATACTAATCGAATAAATTTGATTTTGATTGAACACGTGTTTATATTTTTTCTTATAGAAATTTTTCGACATTATTCATTGAACAAAACAAAGTCATTTATTTTTATTTGACGTTTTAAAGTTTAATTATTTTTTTTCTTTTTTTTTTTTTTTAATGTATACAAATTCTTACAATTCTCAGATAACTATGTTTATATAATGAAATGTTCTATTAATTATATATCAACTTTTTGTCATTAAACCAAAATATCATTTACCATTAAAAGATAACACGTGCTATAAAATTTTAATATAATCAAACGATACAAAATTTCAATAGACTATTTAGCATAAGATATAAATTGTTGAATTTAAATCATCCATTACATGATTCTTTATTCAATAGCATTTGAATCTTCTTAACTGGAACATAGTTCGATCCATCATTTAAAAAATATTTCTTTAAACCTAACAAAATATAATCCCCTTCCAACGAAAGAAATAATGATTATAAATTAAATTAAAAGTTTCTTCACTTCCTCGTAAAATGTACATAAATACCTAACATTTATTTGAAAACATTTAGCAAACAAACAAACAAAGTTTCAAAGTTGAAACAATAAGAAACGAGATCTTTGACCTAAATCCCGAATAAAATTAAATCTAAAAATTAATGAGGTAAGAATACACTGAAGATGGTTCATGAATCAATAACAGAAACAGAGATTGATACTTTGGTTTAACAGAAGGATTCTAACCCCTCCAAATGAAGTTGCGGGATGCTGGGAGGATGGTGGGACAACCAGCCATGGAAGTAGCAACGAGTCGTTCACCTTTTATCCCAGTAACACGAAGTCGTAGCCGCGAGCAACGACGGGCGACAATCTACAAACTGCACGTTGCTCACAAGACTACATCTCTACTCGACCAATGAAAAGAGAGAAACAACAGAGAAAGATATATATATATATATATACTGATTGCTTTATTTATATAGAAACCATAAAGCCTAGATCGAACCAACTTACAACCGAGGTATCATCGATAGTCGTAGTTGTACCCCCCCCCCTACAGTTCCCCCACCCCATCATCATACTTTTATATTTCGTTTTTCACATACGATGACAGAATTTGATACCCTAATGATCGATCGATCGATCGATCAATTTTTTCTATCTCTATTATTACATTTAATTATAGATTTTGTTATAGGATAATTAACATTTTGTTTCTTAATTTATTTTATAATATGTTAATATGCATTAATAATACGAAATAATATAATAAGATATATATATAGTTATATATTATATTATTTATTTATATTATTTTTTTTATTTAAGATTTTTAAATATTAATGATTAGAATTATTTTATTTTTAGTAATTTAAACACAAACACAAACATACACACAAATTTAACTAGAAATTATTTTAAAGTTAACATCGATGTAGAATGTGTGTGTGTGTGTGTTTTTTTATTTTATATTTTCAATGCATTTCTATTAGGAATCTTTTTATTTTATTTTTTTTTTTTTTTATTTTCAAACGATTTCAAACGATTCGCCGGCTAATGTTAAATTTATTTCAAAATTTCAACACATACAAAAAATATGGCAGAGAGAGAGAGAGAGAGAGGAATAAAAAAAAAAGGAACCGAACAAACGTGTCACAGAGGAATTAAAAGTAAATCTGTCAAAAGTTATTCTTTCGACTTGTTTTATGATACTCTCTCAGGTAGAAATGTTTGAACTTTTCTAAAAAGAAAAAAAATATGAAGAGATTTGATAACAATGGCGTCGATCGATGGCATTCGAACAGAAGTGCGTGAATTATGAGACTTCATCTGTAACTAATGCAATTTTATTTTTTTTTTTTTTTTTTTATTTATTTCTCTCTCTTTGAACTTTTTCTTATTTTACAAAAGCTAAGGGTCTTCTTTGGAACGTATGATGTTACTTAAATAATAATTAACGCTTGTAAAATTTCTAAACTATTTTAAAGAATGGGTCGTAAACTTTTACTTTTTTTTTTTTTTTGGCTAAAAAAATTCTATTCAAGGGTGTAAAAAATAAGAAGAAAGTTAAAAAGTAAGAAAGCAAGAAAGAAAGAAATAATAAAATAATAAAAAAAAAGAGAAAGCACAGTTTTATGGATTTTTTTTTTTTTATTAAAGTACAATTCTTAACAATATGTTCGTAAATTTCGATATAATACAATACAATAAATAAATACAATTTTTTTTAATTGAAATTAATTTTGTAACAATTTCGTCATATATATTTTTGCAATATCCTACACAAGTTATCGATCGTAAATTAATTTACAATATATATATATATATACATCATAGATTGATAAAAGTGAAAAAATTTGTTGGTTAATGATTAAGAATTAAGAAAACATATCGACGATCCACTAATTATGCGAAATTCTTTCTTCATTCTTTGGTAACTTTCGAAAGCGATAACGATCCGAAAGCACGTGAACTATATGGAATAACAATTTAAAAAAAAAAAAGAAAAAAAAACCATTCCCTTCGTTACCTTGCTCGAAAAAAATTTCAACGCGAGACACCATCATATATATATATATATATATATATATATACTCGAGTTCCCGAACTTCGTTAGTCACACTAGGATGCGTTAAATTTAATACGATTTTAATTATCGTCTTATTAAAAGTAAGATAATAAATATTCTTAAGTTACGTAAGAGAAAGAACAAAAAAAAACAAAAGTGTAACTATATCTACTTTTGATAGAAGAAAGTGAAAAATCGAAAATTAGAAGAAGAATTTTGGAAAAATCATAGTTCCCAATCATCCTACTAATTTATCATCGGTTTTATTTAACGAGAATTATTTGTATACGTGGAAAAATATATTGAGTTAAAAGAAAAGAAAAACGTTGACGAATAAAATCCTCAGATAAACCGCTCACGTTCATGCGAGAGTCGGCAGCATACGTGAATATTTCAATCCTTGGAAGCTTTAGCTTTGCCCTACGAAGAGATCGCGAACTTCTGAAAGCATAAAAGAGTTAAACTCATTCGAATGAATGTGAGGTCTTGCGAATTCAGCGTTCGTAAATCAACGAAGTTCTCTGTTTCTTTCTTTCTTTTAAAGGTAAACTTGCATTCGCGTTCGAGCGCGCGCGTGCGCGTGCGCGCGGAAAAGCCCGGAGAGTCTCGGATACGTGTCCACGGGAAGCGTGGCACAGTTACACGCGTTCCGGTTGTTAAAAAGATCCTCATGAAGTAGCATCGAAGGATGGTGAAGCGAGAAGAACAAATAATACAAGAAGATAGGAATGAAGATGAAGAAAAAGAAGAAGAAGAAAAAGAGGAAAAAAGGGAAGACGGGTGGGTGGGTTGGGGGGAGGGGTGCTGGGAGAGAGGAGAAGATGAGACAAGCAAAAGAAGATGAGTCGAACTCTGGGTCGAGAGTCGAAGGCAATTTTTTCATTTTTTGTTTTTTTTTTTTGACATTCCCTATCCCCAATTAGTACACGGTAAGAGCAATACAATCCCGGATGGTAATCCGAACAACCAATCGGAGGGCCAAATATTCTTCTGGATCGTTTCGTTGACGCCTCCTTCTCCTTTACTCGGTGTGTCACACACTCCCTCCTTATTTCTTTTATCCGAGAACGGCGAATCCTGCTTTCTTCCCCACGTGAGTCCGCCTCGATCCTTAAGAAAGAGTCACACACTGTCCTGTATGTGTGAGTGTGAGGAAGGGGGTGGTGGTGGGGTATTTTAACTTTGGGTCGACGTGAAAACCGACCACGACTACGACAACAACAGAAAACGTTCGTCCATTCCTTCCTCCCTCTACCCCTTCCCTCACCCCCACTACCAACACCATCAACACTACCACCAACCAGACGGGGGACGAAGAAGAAGAGGACACGATGGTACCCGACCAAATGGATTTCGACCATAGAGGATCGTAAAAGGGGGAAATTTTCCGAAAGCTCGGGGACGGTGTGCCGATTGCCGGTGTAGCCGACAACGTCGACCAATCGGCTGTGGCCCCGGACAAGCAGGTGGGGGCCAGCCGAGACTTAAGCGAGGCCACTCGCCGTCGAGCTGTCAGAGCTCTCTGGGGCACGGTCACGCACACACCATCCGTTCACTTCAATTTTGTTTTCCCCCCAAATCTCTAATATCATTTATCAACTATTCCGATACGAAATATAGTAATATATAACGCGATATTTATAACTAATAGATTGTTATTATTATTAATATTATTGTTATTATTACTAATTGAAAATTTTCTTTATATTCTTCAATTAGTTAATTCTGGTTTTTTTTTTCGGTTGTTTCTCAAAACGGATATAATATCGTCGATCGTGGGACACGTTGGTACTCGAACAATCTTTTTTTTTTTTTTTAAATACAGTTGTTCGTTCGTCGATACGATTAATTTCATCACAGTGATTTTTCGGCGAAAGTTTTATTCCGTTGAAAAAAAAGAAGATAGAAAAAGAAAAAAAAATAAGGAAGCACCATCATAAATAAAAAAAAAACCAAAAAAACAAAAGTGCTCGTTCAATCGATCGGCACACAAACTCGTCAAGGATTAATATGGCTTTTCAATTGGATCCTACCGGTCTTTACTGAGAAGATATAAATCAAAGCTAACGAGTAAAGAAAATAATAAAAAGAAAAGTAAAAAACGATTCAAGCGATTTTTGGTGATAAATTTTGTTTGACAACATGGCAGGAGGATTGGATCCAACCGGACTGTATTGAAACACAGTGTTAAGTCCCTTATCGCTGACTCAGAAGATAACGAGAAGATCAAAATCCTTTCGTGTGGATTCAACTTGGGATAGATCAGAAAAGGAAAAAAAAAACAACGAAGCAATCATGGCTGGACTCGATCCCACCGGTCAGTACTGAAGAAAATCGAGAGGTAGGTCGAGGAGAGAAACAGAGAAAGAAAGAGAGAGGGAGAGAATCAAGAAATCCGGAAGCATTGCGAAGAAGAATAAGAATAAGAAAAAGAAGAGGATAACTCAAGGTCGCGACATGGCAGCCAGTACAGGTCTCGATCCTACCGGACAGTATTAAAAATTTTTTTATTTTCTCTCCTCCCCCCTAACCCCCGAGTCATCAGATGGATCGCAATACGAGAAATCATCGACGACGACGACAACGTCAACGACAACGACAACAACAACAACAACAACATCATCCTCGATCGATAACGATCATGGATGAGGTTAGAGGAAGAGAAGAGACTTCATCGTCTAATCTGAGAAGATGGGTATGGAGCATAAACATTCGAAAGGGAAGACATTGCAGCAAGTTATTCGACCGGACCCGTCAATGAAGCGGACCGGAGGAGGATCATCGTTGTCCCGATCTAAGGTAAGAATAATAAACGTAATCATTTAAATATCATCAGTTTAAAATGACACTCTCTTTGCCAACATTATTCACCAAGTTCAGCTTATTAAAAAATCAGAAAAAGAAACATTTCAAATTGTTTTTCATCACGAATAACGTGGAAGAATTTAGTCGTAAGATCTGCAAGAATTTCTTTATTAAAACTCGTCCTTTTTTTTTTTCTTTTCTTTTTTGTCGAGATCGCGAACTTTATTCTTCATCTTCATCATCTTCTTTTATCCTTTAACATTTATACAGGAGAGCTAGTAGAATCACTCGTTTTAACATTAAGATCATTAAGAGACTACTACCCCGTTCTTTTTATTAATCGTCATATCTAAGTTGTTATGTTCATCTTTATTATGTCATTCCTCGGCTTATCTAATTTGAAAAATAACGCACTACTATAATATGAAACGTAGACCAAGACTATCTTGCTTAGTTGATCTATTTATCGGCTCGTTAATCTGCATCTCTGTCGAGTATATATATATATATATATATATATATATATATATATATATATATATATATATAACGTTCACGTGCACTTTGATCGTTAGTAATATAATGAAACATAAATCTCTTCTTTCTCTCTCTCTCTTTCTCTCTCTTTTTATTTCTATGCGATTCTATAGTATTCATCTATGGTAAAACACAGTAGTGTGACTTTATCAAGAAGTATAGTTCGTCCAATTTGGCGCGCTTTGATTCGTGTTAGTCGCGTGCGTCGGTGGAAAACGTGCTGTGTCCTCGTACGCGTAACTCTCGTCCAATCGGTGTACACGAAACTGTTCGAACTTCTCTTTCGGCGTTCGAACCTCTTCCACCTCTTCTTCTTTAATCCTCTCCCCCTCCTCCTCCTCCTCCTCCTCCTCATTCTCTTTCTTCTTCTTCTTCCTCCTTCTTCTTCTACTACTCCTTCTGTTCGATTCAAAACCTCTACCTTCTTCGGTATAACCGTGGTCGTGTCGATGTTCCTCGCACGGCAAACGTAAGAGTAAGAGAGAAAGCAAAATCCTCTTGGAAGATTCGCTGACCCGCGCATGACCGACGTTTGAAAAGGAGGAAGGAGTTGATGCTCCCCTCATGAAGAATATCGAAGCTTGTAAAGAGTTGAGAAGTGGAGAAAATCTTCTACGATTTCTTTGACGTTTACGTCACTCCCGCGACACCTCACTGATTTTCTTCTTCTTCTTTTTCTTGTTCTTTTTCTTCATCATCATCATCATCATTTTCTTTTTCTATTCCATAATTTCGTAGACAGGGTAAACGAGAAGAAGAGAATCCAGTAGGCGCCTATCCTCATAATTTCGCATAGAATCACGTTTTCTTATTCACCGGCTGTTTTCCTGTCGCTGTAACGAGCAGGTGCCTTTGGAAGTCAGTCTAGAACATTCACCTTCAAGTATATCCTCGTCAGGTAGCCCACTATAAAACCCCCCTACGAACCCCTCACCTGTCCTTTCATATCATCCTCCCCCGAATATGATGTTCTCTGGTGTAGCACCTTTTTGTCATCACCCTTGTTCTCGACCCTTTCTTCCATCCCTTCTTCTTATAACAAATTAATTGTTTCATCATAAAAAAAAATAAAGAGTTTATAGTAATTTGCAATAGATAATTATTAAATTTATATAAAAAATAAGTTGATAAATGATATTAATTATTTTTATCTCTTTAACAAAAAAATAAAATAAAATAAAATAAAAGAAATAGATTCAAGTTTAATACGAGTAAAGAATATTTCCGTTTCTATTCGCGTAACCGAGATTTGTTAGCACAGTCACGGTCGTCGAGTGAAGTTAAAGAGAAACAGCTAAAAAGAGAGAGAGAGAGAGAGAGAGAGAGAGAGAGAGATAGGCAGACAGACAGACAGGGTCTTGACATTTCTCGGAAGAGTTCGAGGACGTAAAGGGAAGTGAAAGATAAAAGGCAATTAGGGAATCTCTAAAAAGTTTAGACCTTTAGAATAGTACAGTATAGTATAGTATATGTTGTAGGATAGAGATTAGTTTGTTGTTTGCAATATGTTAGACAATCGTTATCGAATTTCGCTCGGCAAAAGTTTCATCGTAAAGTTTCACGAAAATTAGTTTCGGTACCATGGGAAAGAGAAGACCCCGATAGAGCCGCTTGTTGGTATATACTCAAGGAGGCCTCTCGTCGGGGCCTCCTCCTCCTCCTCCTCCTCCTCACATGGCCGAGTTCATTGACACCACCTGAGTTTTGGGCATTCACCGTCGCGCTCGTACACGAGCTTCGGCCAATCGTTCTCTCTTCGTTTCGAATAAGCGATCCTTCCTTTTCGTTCCCTCGTCCAAGAGTTCGTTCGTTCGTTCGTTCGTTGGTTCGTTCGTTGGTTCGTTCGTTGGTTCGCTCCTTCGTTCGTTCGAGCTTGCTCGGACAGTCAACGTGTGTCTTTTTCTCTCTCTATCTTTCTCTCTTTCTCTCTCTCTGTTTCTGCGATTTATCCTTCCTTCTTCCTCGCTACGACATTTCCGAGGGATGACCTAGGTCTAACATTCGCATAACGCATGCAAACTATCTTTCTATCTTTCTCTCTCTCTCTCTCTTTCTTTCTGGTTTTATTTTTTTTTCCATAGAAGGAACTAGACTACGTCACGTATCGTAAAGAAACACGCACGCGTCCTTTCTAATTTAATAATAATTTCAAATGGTACTAGTTTGTAAAAAGGGGGTAAAAGTCATATATACATATACATATATATCATATCATATCATATATGTATTATACATATATATATATATATATATATATATATATATATATATATATATATATATGTATATATTATATACGTTACCATTTCGAGTTTTGCACGCTCTGATTGCACTGGAACATGTTGAAAGAAATACCGGCATTCTACGGCTGCATACTGACCGCTACTTCCGCGTACACTGAAAGAAAGAGATAGAACGATAGGATAGACTATAGAAATTACGTGTTGCAAACGTAATCGTCATAGTTATCATCATCCTTTCTTCATATTCGTCGTCTTTGTCCTATCCACCATCTGTGAGAATTTGATACTATTCAAACATGAAATTAACGAAATATTTCTCTTTTACTCATGCGTGCAAATGTTAAGTATTCGATATATTCGATTAAAAGGTACTATGATTAAATTGGAATATGATAGAACGAATAGACTAATGTAAGAGGCAAGGGAATAGATGGAAAACTCTATTCGTGAGGGTACAGAGGGAAAGGAGGAGGAGGAGGAGGAGGAGAAGGGGAGGGGGTATGAGGGGGGAGAGATTACGCGTGACCTAGGACAACATACCGCGCGACCTGCATGCCAATCGGTTCTCTTACTCTCGCGCGTGCACTCCACAGCTCGTTCTCTCTTTCTTTCTTTCTCTCCTTTCTTCTTCTTCTTCTTCTTCTTCTTCTTCTTCTTCTTCTTCTTCATCTTCTTCTTCTTCTTCTTCTTCTTCTTCTTCTTCTTCTCTTTCACTTCTTTCTCTATCTCTCATTGGTTCTCCTTCTTGGGGTTCTCTACCGGCAATAGACGACGTATCGAATGAAATTCTCGTTCCTTGATCGTGACGCATCGTCGTGATTTTAGAACGATGAGAGAAAGAGAAAGAAAGATAAGGAAAAAGAAAGAGAGAAAGAGTGAGTGTGTGTGTCGTACGAGTAACGTTTGATGGCTATCGAACCCGGGGCCGGCAGATTTTGGCAGGCAGGCATCTACCGGGGCACGTACCTTGCATAACAATTGACCTCCACGAATTTGAATTTGGTTACGTTAGCCACGAGTAGCGAGACTACTATTCGCTAAAATGTCCCTGTCCTCATCATCCTTTCTTCTCATCGAACGTATCGTCATTCTAATAAGCTACTTCGAAAATATCGATACTAACTTTTTTATTTCTCTTCTTCTTCTTCTACTTCTACTTCTTCTTTCTTCTTTTTTTTTCGAAGTATATATATATATATTGGTGGATTAATAGAAAAAAAAAGAAGAACGAAATACGAACGTCCTTGAAATACGAAGATCGAACTAGCAAGAACAGAACGATCGATACTTCCTACGATACGAATATGTTTTTATAACGAAGGTTTTTTTCTTTTTTTTCTTTTCATCTTCATCCACGTATCTCTATTTTGATATAAAAAAAAAAAAAATATTGATATTACTTTTTATTTTATCAGTTTTTCTCTCTCTCTCTCTCTATTTCTTTCTTCCTATTGCTGTCGCATTTACGCGAGTACATGCTTACACTTACATGCATACACGTACGTGTTTGTAATTGTGTATACTTATATTTACGTTTATTGAGCTCATCTTTCTCTCTCTCTCTCTCTTTATCTCTCTTTCTCTCATCGTTTTCAACAACCAACCACTACATTTGCAACATATCTTACGTAGGATGGACCAAGTGTGTTACATTGTAGCACGTCGGCAGAATAATAATAGCCGAGCAGTATATAGACAAGCAAAATAATACTACCGCGATTAAACGTTAAAACCCGTGAGATCGTACGATCTTGATAAATGCATACATACGTGTTGTAATGGTTAAACGTTGTAGATCGATTTGTCGCATAATAATTTTTATTTAATTTCCTCCTTTTTTTTCTATTTTCCTTCTTTTTTTTTTTTTTTTTTTTTTTTTTATTCATTCTGATTTTCTCATTCGATATCAACGATAAACGTTACAGCATACTAATCGATACGAATAGATAATCTCATTCGGAAAAAGATCAGATGAAATTATTAATTGTAATTTAAGTATTTTTTTTTTTCTTTCAAATTAATGATATTCAACGAGCTTCATCGCAATTTATACAAAGAAAAAAAAAATAATAATTTCGAAGATAGTAAGGTGGATGAACATAATGGACTCACCAAATGTACCGGAAACGTATTTAATCCCTCGTTATTTATCATCATTCTTATTTAACGAAACGATTATAAAAATCCTATGCCTTTAACTAACCATCAGTTTATAAATTTCTTCAATAATTTTTCTCTACCCGTTCTTTCTTTTCTTTCTTTATTTCATTCTTCCTTTCTTTCTTACTTAATTCTCGGACGTAGAAAGAGTCTGAGGGAGACTCATCTCCTTTTTTTTTTTTCTTTTTTCATTCTCTCTCCTTCTACTTCTTCTTCTTCTTCTTCTTCTTCTTCTTCTTCTTTTTTTATCTTCTTTTTTCAATTTTATTTCAACTCCTCTTCTTCTTCTTCTTCTTCTTCTTCCTCCTCCTTCTTTTTATTTTCTTTTTCTCAATCCTTTCGGTGGAGGAACAGAGATTCGGAAGTTCGTTCACCTCGTTTGGTTCCCTCTCCTATGGGAGCTGCTTATATATAATAGAGTATATATACTTCAGCATATATATATGTATATATAAATACATATATATATATATACACATACATATATAAATACATATATATATAGTTGTCTAGAATAACGCGTAGCCTGTCCTATCCAAGATCACGCTCGACCGAGGCTTGCACGTCGTCCTCGTCGTTGCTGGACCGACCGGAGTTTAATTCGACATTCCTTGGATGATATTCCTTTACCACACCGCACCACCCCACCCCACCACAACCCCAAGCCCACCTCACCCTACCTCACCAACCCCAGTCCAACTTTTACCATCGTTTTCTTGCACTTCGTTACTTTGCTGTGTTTGTCTCTCGACCCTCGAAAAATCCTCGTAGAAATGTCCTATGTCTCTCTCTCTCTCTCTCACTCACTCTCACTCTCTCTCTCACACATTCATTCATTCTCTCTCGCTTACTCTTTCATTCTCTTTTTTCTCTGTCTTTCTGTCTCTCGTCGATCGAGTTCCGCGCTGTAGACTCTTGATGTCCTTGTACAGTCGCCCGCGAGATTCCTTCTCACCGTGGTCCCAAAGATATACGTACGATCTTCCCAAAATTCCTAATTTGTAAATCAAAAAATAATAGGAAAAAAGAATGAGGAATAATCGTTAAAAAATCGAAGATAAATCGATAGATAAATCGATAATTTATTTTTACTATACCACACTAAATAACCATCGTTGCAATAAGTATGATGATAATAATATTTACGATCTTCCCAAAAATTTTTCATAATAATAATAATAATAATAAAATTGAAGATAGATCGATAGATTGATAATTTATTTTTACTATACCCCACAATATAACATCGTTGCAATAAGTATGATGATGATGATGATAACAACGACAATAAAGATCGTTTTAAATCGTCCTTCGAATTAAATGTGTTAACCTTTCGTGTCGTGCTCACTACGTTCATGTGGATTTGTCAGGAAAATGGTATATATATATATATATAAAAAATAAAAAAATAAAAAAATTTTGAAAGGCCAATATCGACGACAACTACTACTACTACTACTACAACGACAAATTACAGATTAAAATGAGATATCGTGTAAATAATCATATATACGAAGTTTACATTTGCTCAAGGATTAATAAGAACTATAATTCAGTGATTGTTAAATATATTGAACATAACACGTAAGAAATTTCATTGAAGTTGTAATCCTCTACCATCATCACTACCATCATCATCATCATCATCATCATCTTTGGCAGAGTATTTTAAATTCGTCTAACTTAGGTGAAACGATATCACGATTATTATATCGAGAGTCAGTCATCAACGGAGGGACCGGTGGTATATCTCAGGATGTGTTCGATGCATCGAAGGTCTGGCCGGGCAAGCGGCATAATGCCAACCAGTGGCATTTACGCCGGTTAGACCTCCTTTGCCTGAGTTCTCCCTCTCTCTCTCTCTCTCTCTCTCTCTCTCTCTGTCTCTATCTCTTTCTCTTTTTCCTTTTCTCTCTCAGTGTTTCTTTCTCTCTCCGCGAACGTCTCAACCACTCTTTCTCTTTCTCTTTTCCTTCAGTTCTTCTTCTTCTTCTTCTTCTTCTCTTCTTCTTCTTCTTCTTCTTTCGTTCTATCTATCTTTCTCTCTTTCTCTTTTACTCGTGGTAGCAACGCCAGCAGCACCAGCACCAGCACCAGTACCAGTACCAGCAGCAGTAACAGCAGCAGCAGCTTCTTTAGCGTTCCATTACCGGCGTTCCGTGGAATGCATCGGTCTCTCGCAACACCTACGAACATTGCACGATACTTTCGCGAAATCCTTCTTTCAAATCTTTCCCTTTTTCCTCCTTCTTACCTTCTCTTTTTTTGGGGTGGAGGGGAGGAAGGGGAGAACCTACTTTTGTAATTGATTTTAAATCTTGAAATGAACAATTTCTGTGGTACAACATTTACATTAAATGTAAATTCATGTTGATGAATTAAGATACAATTTAATTTGTACATTTTATTCTTCCTTTTTTTTTTTATAAATGAACTCGTTGATCAATTGATATTAATAAAGTTGTCATTTTGCGTGTTAGATATATGTAATTACTGTTGAGTAAATTGAATTTCGTTTATGAGTTTACAACGATAGTACGTCGTGAGGTAGTTTTCGATGCAATTAAATTGCAACGCTTATTATATACTATATACGTATGTATATATATATATATACACGTATGCAGAAGGTATAATAAAAACTTACAAAGTGTGTTACCTTTAAGAAAAATGTATTGGATTTGATATGATTTTATTTTTTATTTTAAATATATAAAACCCTTAAAAAGAAAAACAATAACAACGATAAGAGAGTGTTAATACCGTAACCGTGTGATTTTGGAAAAAGAATTGTGAAAAAACATAAAAATTTAGGGAATGCACCATCACCTTTCCTTCTGGTCTTATTTTTTTTTTTTTTTTTTTTCATGAAATTGTCCGATTACAATAATCCAGTCGTTTGTAGTATCGATGTGTAATGCCCTTGTTGTTCGAAGTTACTTTTACCCCATGAAATTCGTTCGATCCAATCCAACGACAGTAGTCAGACGATGAAAAAAAAAAAAAAAACAGAGGCCAAAAAAATTTTTTTTTTCTTTTTTTTTTTTTTTTAACAATTCTGTACAGACGAAAATTGTGATCAACCTCGAGGTGAATTTTCTTGATCGCGAGTTACGCGTAGAAATTAATTGGGAGCCGTGTATTACTCTCGTCAAACCGGATAGTGGATACCCTCGACGACGCGTGGCACACTTATCACTACGATGTGAAGTAAAGGTAAAAAGAGAAAGAGATAGAGATACATATATATATATATATATAGATAGATATCGTTTGTCGTTCTTGCTATTGATACAGGATCCAATAACGGGAATTATGTTCGCGGGAATAGGAACCTTCTATTGAGATTAAGATTTGTTTCCCCTTGCAAGGACGTTTCTTCGTACGAAGTAAAACAATCCGATACCTTTTAAGGGTATATATATTCATACGACTAATGATAGATAGAAAAAAGAAACAATTATAATAATAATCATAATGATAATGGTAATCGACTTGTAGATATTAAAATAAAACGTTTTTCCCCGTTCATTCGAGATCAGAATGCACAACAAAACATATCTACCGCATATCTTGACATATCGAATGAAAATAAAAAAAAAAGAGATAGATAGATAGATAGATAGATAAAGAGAGAAGAAAAAAGAAGAAAAAAGAAAAAATATAGGTGAACGAGGAAAAGAAGGCAAGGCGTCTAGGTGGTTGTACCAGTGACCGTTAGTGGCCTAAGGTGGTAGAAGTGTTGTCGGTGGTGCGTCGGTGGTCGTGAGCGGATCGCCTTGACAAGAGAATCACGTGGACGCGGGAAATGACTCGTTATATAAACGCGATTATCCTAGTACACGCATACACGCACACGTACACGAGTGAACACATTGCCACGTCCAATCGCCACGCGTCCTGTGACTTTACTACGAACCTACCAACATATCCTGGTCTCTCTCTCTCTCTCTCTCTTTTTTTTCTCTGTCAAAGGATTAAAAATAGAAAATATATTGTCAATTGAATTTCTACGGAAATTGTTGACAA
This sequence comes from Polistes dominula, assembly GCF_049000335.1. Taxonomy (NCBI): domain Eukaryota; kingdom Metazoa; phylum Arthropoda; class Insecta; order Hymenoptera; family Vespidae; genus Polistes; species Polistes dominula. The sequence continues at coordinate 1,814,686 of NW_028301150.1, forward strand.
CAACAATAAATTTATTATCTTTAGTAATAATCATTTGAAGATATATTTTTCAATTACAAATATGCAAAATATTTCGTATTTAATATATTTATTTGAATTGTTTATTTTGTCATTAATTATATACCGTGTGTTTGAATAAATTAATCACTATTGTCATGTCATATATGCTAAATATGTTTTTGGGAATATAAATACAAATATTCAATGAACTTAATCTAACGAAGTATTGGTATAATAGTAATAGTATTTATGTGAACGTTAATCATTAGTAAAAATATACATATATATATATATATATATAGATCAATTTTTTTTGTATCATGTCAGTACACGAGAGTTCTCTCAATTACAAGTATATATGAAACTCGTTTATACGATTGTGTGAAATCTCTCTTACTATTTATTTATTTCTTTCTTTAGCTAAGGAACTCAAGAGGGAAAATATGTGAGAGTAAGAGAGAGAGAGAGAGAGAGAGAGAGAGAGAGAGAGAGAGAGAGAGAAAGAGAGATAGCGGATAACGCCCCCGAGACGTCGTTTTCTCGCGATAAATGAATGCACTCATGGTTAAAGTCTCCGTTAATAGACTCAACAAGTCTGTCGAGACTCAACAACTCTTCTTTATTTCTTTGTAGTTGTGTTGTTTTTCTAATAGGAAAACTCGCGTCGTTAAACTGTACGTCGGGAAGGAAGAAAAAAGATGAAGAAAAAAAAAAGATAGAAAAAAAAAGAAAAAAAGAAAAAACGAAGCAGCCCAAGGAAAACGGGAAACGACAATGAAATTTCAATCAAGATTCATCGTCTTCGTCTGTTCTCGTGTCGTTTGTAAATCGTTATGAAATCAACTTATACGATAATACCAATGATTTCTTCCATCTTAACTAATGAGTCTAATAATTGTTTTCTTTTCTTTTTTTTTTTTTTTTTTTATTATAGTTTTTCCTCTTTTATTTCTTTTTTTTTTTTCTATATTCGATTGAAGAATGAACTTTCTATTAGAATGAAACAAATGTTTAACCGCATGTATATTGGATTATTTGGTTATATTTGGGTTATAATTTTTTATTTACATTACACGTAAATAAAATATTAATTTGAAATAAATATTTTTTGTGAGGGAAGGGGGGTGGGTGGGAATATAAATATTAATTCACGTTAATAAATTTAAAAGGGGATATATTACCGATTATAACTTCGTTGATGTTAATTTTGTTCATGTCACTGTAAAAATTCACTTTCACTATTTTTTTTTGTTTTGTTCCTAACGCAGTAAAGGAATTTCAAATAAATTTACTATAATTAGGTTTAAAAATATTTTCCAAAAATTATTCGTTCATCCTAAAATAGAATTCATTTGCAGTAACCAATCAACGAAAGGAAAGTTAACACTTGAAAAATATTATTTAATTAATATTTAATAAAACCATTTACTATAACTAAGTTGTATATGTATATATATATATTTGATAAATAATGCAGATGCAAATGAAAAAATAAAAAAAATCAAATATAGAAAATGAAACAACATTTGGATAAGGGGGGGAAAAAAAAGGATAAAGTTAATAAATAATTCGTTTAGAATGACTTGATCTTGTATGGCTCGTGGAAAAGGTTGGGGAATAACATATCGGTAGGGCAAGAAAGTGGGTCAGCTAAGAGCGGCCAGCCAAGAGACGGAGAAGCAAGTTCAGGGGCAAACTGCAGCACGCCGTGGCTCCGTCTCGAAGCCACGGACTATCTCGTGCCTTAGGTTAGGTATATCTTACTCTTTCTTTCTTTCTCATCTTTCTTTTTCTTCTTCCCTTTTTTTTATCCCCCACTTGCCTTCTCATTCTTTTTTTATCTCTCCCTTTGAGAAAAAGAGAGAGAAAGAAAGAAAGAGAAAGAGAGAAAGAGAGAGACTAACCGATCTAACGGTTTTACTCTCCTCTGGTTGCCTAGTTTTACTTTTTTTTTTTATATCTTTCTTTCTTCCTTTCTTCCTTGTCTTGTCTTGTTTTATTCTTTTTTTAACCAGACCCAAACGACCATTCGTGTCCTCCCCCCTGTTCCTCTTCCTCCTCCTCCTCCATCTCTTCTTCTTCTTCTTCTTCTTCTTCTTCTTCTTAGCTCGCGCGTGCACTCGCGTGACGTCCGTAGCAAAAGGGGAGAAAAGAAAAAGAAGAAGAAGAAGAAAAAAAAATTAGAAAGAGAAAGAGAAAGAGGATGAAGGTGGTATCCTATCTCCCTCTCTCTCTCTCTCTCTCTCTCTTTCTTTTCTCATCTTCTTTAACTCTTTCTTCTTTTTATTCTTCTTATTCTTTTTGTTTTTCTTCATCGTAAATGAAACTAGTGAAAGAGGAAATATAGAATGAGATGTTCTAACGGCATTAGAACCTAGGTACACACCTTTAACCACTTTTTCCATCTATATTTAAAAGAGAGAGTAGATTGGTAAAAGTTTCTTTCATCGTGACACATTTTCGGCCGAACTTGGCCCAGAAATAAATACCACACTTACACACACATACACATATATAGATATATATTTAAGAAAGGTGGTGTTGATGGTGGTGATGGTGGTGGAAAGTGTAAGTGAACTTTCTTCCTCTCTAACATTCACCGTTCTACAACTCTAACGATCGTTTTCTATGTGGCACACGACGGCTCAACGATCTTAGCAAGTTTCACGTTCTTCCAACATTTTCATTCTTCAACAGAATAATAATAAGAAGAAGAAAGGAAGAAGGAAGACCTTTCTTAGATATTTTGAAAATTTCCAACACTTTTTTTCTTTTTACCATCTATCGTTTCGTTTGATGAACAAAAATTGTTGTCTTAATTGATGGTGAAAAGGTAGAATCATCGTCAACAAAAATGTAAGAAAATGCAAACATTGATTTGATTTGATCGTAAATGAATTTATTTCGTGAACAAAAATTGTTGTTTCTATGGGGTGGTGAAGAATTTGGGGAGGGGAGGGGGGAAGGAAGATGAGGAATGAAATCATCGTGAACAAAAATGTAAAAAATTTATTTGATTTGATCGTAAATCAATTGCAACATTCACAATAATGAAACGTTCATTGCAAAACAAGTAAGTAGAAGTAAAGAAATAAGGAAGTTACGCGCGTTTAATAAATGATAATAAAAAAAATATAATAAGATAACTAATATCATTTGTTATTAACAAAAAGATGTAAGAGTTATCTACCGACCTAACCGAAGCGACCTCGATGAAATCGTCGCGAAGGACGCCGAGCGAACGAGCAAACGAATGATCGAGAGAATGAAAGAACATTATAGCAAGACTATATGTCAGTACGAGAATCAAAGAGTTATATATTATATCGATTAGCGGATATAAAGTGTACCGGAATAGACATGGGCAGACAGGTAGGTCGGTGGGTTGGTCGTTGGTTTATTGGGTAGGTGGTTTAAAGTAGGTAGAATTACGTGGGTCGTTTTGTGTTGTGTGCAATTTTATATCCGTGTAGATTTTAATACTGATTGATCGATTATTCAAAAATAATCAGAACAATAATCGTCAGCATTATCATAATCATCATCAATAGAAAAATCAACAGACACATACACATACAAATACACATGCACAGAGATTGGTGATTTATTTAGATGCAATTTTTTGGTAGCAAAGATCTCGTTTTAAATATCGAAGGTCGTTGACTGGTCAACTAAGGGAAATTTGAGATTAAAAAATTCATGAGACGAACTTCCCAATGGAGAAATGTGTCCCTGACGGGGACACGCGATCTCTCGTAGTCTTAGTTTGCCATGCTAGGGCGTGGTTTTCTCTATGCACTTTTTATATATATATTTTTTTTTGCTCGCGCCTAGAATGCACCTAGGCGGCCTTCGCTAAGATCAGGATATATTCCTCCGCTCTTACCCCGCATACTTTTGCGTTACCCACCCTCCTCCTCCTCCTCCTACTTTGCTTTTACACACCTCCCCGCCTACACCTAGCGGAACGTTTTCAGTACCGTAGGAGAGAAACCTTTCGGCATTTGACTAAAATCTTTTTAGATATGTTGTTTGTTCGTTTGTTTATAATTACTATGAACTTTAAGATTGAATCTTGCACTCTTGAGATCATTTGTTCAAAAAAATAAGTGGGGATGGTTTTTACAATTCTAACAGGTGAACCAATCGCAAAAATATATTAGGGTGAATCTTATTATTATTATTATTATTAATCTTTGCAAAATAATAAATTTAATATAATACAATTCATTGTACAGTTGTTAACACAATAATATTATACAAATCTAATATTTATGTGAATGTTACGCGAATTCCTTATAAAAACTTTTCCTCGAACAAACTTATCTCATAAATGTCATAGTACTTGATAAATTCATATCATTAATTAAATCTTTTTATGATTATTTTCAGAAGCCAACCAGCGACAACCAGCACTGCCAATGATGGTAACGCAGCCTCGGATTTATTGGTTTACTATCACGATGAGATTTATTTTCATCTAACATCGAGAAGAAAAATTTCATCGGATATATATATATATATATATATATTAGGATAAACGGAATCCCTTCGGCTATAAAATGAAACGGAAAAAAAAAAAACCAAAAAAAGAAAAGGAAAATATAAAATAAAAAATCAAGGAAATGAAAGGAGGAAAAAATAAAAAAAAACAACAAAAGCCATTCGCACTGCCATTCGAATGAAATATATCGGCTAATTATTCTAGTCGTTTCTTCTCGATTATGTTCGACACGAGGAATGTTATGCCTACCTGCGATCATGTGTGTTCCTGCCCTAACTAAGAGCTCGTCGTTACTCGTCGTCGTCAATTATGAGTTCACCATTCATCAACCACGTGCTTCTAATCGGACGTATTGAGGATCGACATGTGTTACTATTCTTTTTTTTCTCTTTCTATTATTATTATTTTTATTATTATTATTATTATTATTATTATTATTATTATTTTTAATAATATTAATATTATTATTATTATTATTATTATTATTATTATTATTATTATTTTTAATAATATTAATATTATTATTATTATTATTATTATTATTATTATTAATATTATTTAAATGATAGTTAAATACCATCGTAAATAGGATTTTTCGTTGTATAGATCTTAGTCGTGTTTTATTAGGCAAGATCGTATCTCTCCTGATAGATAAAAACAAGGTGAGGAGAGATAGGGAGTGAGGAGAGGGGAGAGTTTAGAGAGAGGGGGAAATGTCGCGAGCAGTTACGTGCGATGCTTTTATTAACCTGCAACCAAGAAGCTGCCGGGTGTGAGAGAAGCCTCGTCCTTAACCTTTTCCCTGCTACTTTGTTTTACAACCGTTATTGCGGTCTCTGTAAGCACCTAAGCGCCGTTGTTTCGTTATGTATATGTGTGTATGTGTGTGTGTGTTATGTTATGTTATTGCGCCTGTATTCACTTTACTATTCTCTTACTACTGGAATGAGTGGTACACGCACACACATACGCTAGTAAAAACGACACAACGCGATCGGCAAGCGATTCGAGAAATACTATAACATACAATATATATATATATATATAGATATATATATGTATACATACATGCATACACATACAAAGGATACATACATGTGAACCCTTTTAACTTATAGCTCATACCTGTCACATTATACATAAACATATTATACGCACACATACACTCATACATGTGCACAATAATTATATAGAAATATCAATTAATTTGTCATATTTTTTTTATCATACATCTTCCTTTTTGTATTTTTTATTTTATTCAATCGAATCGAAGAAAATGATTCATCGTAATTATTCAATAATATTCTCGTCGTATGTTTTACGATTCAAACAAAATTGTGTTCCATTTCATTGTTATTATTGAATACTTTTTCATATGAGTTATTTCATTTGATTCTTCCTTATTTTTTTATTTTTATTTATTTTCTTATTTTTTTAATAAATAAAACGTAAGAATCGCGCTTGAGAAGTGTTGTTCATTGACCCGTTCGTTCGTACTCTTCCGATCGCGAAAGCGTACGCGATAGAACACGCGAGAGGATTTATACACCGGCACGAACGTACAACTCACACGCATCTACTCACGCATGCACACACACATACTCAAAGTTCTCATCCCTGAGATGGAAAGAAAAAAGGAGTAAAGAAAAAGAGTTCACGCACACAACACGCATATTTGCATACTTACATACATACATACATACATACATACACACATCACACATCATACATACATACGTAAATACAGGTAAACGCGTGGTCGCACGCGCATAAGATATACGCATACGTATACGTATAAATACATGTTTATAGGTATTTATATATGTATATATTCGTATATACAGGTAAAGGCCGTACGGCAGTACTTCTCGCGTCGTCAGGAAGCAGTTAACCGTGCACCCGTGCATTGTTACACATAACTTCTTTACATCGCGTCTCGCGGTGTGTTGTAACGTGCGATCCACGCGTTTTAAAACCACGACGACCGCGTACTTTGCATTCTTCTCGCAATACGAACATCTTCGCCAAGTAAAAGGCTGCCGCTGTTGCTGTTGCTGCTGCTGCTGCTGCTGCTACTGCTACTCTTTCTGTCTCTTCTTACTTACGCACATTTGTTTATACATTAAACATACGTGTTCGCGAGCTCACACGTATAAATACATCATCGTGTATCTCTATTCGTTGCATTCGAGGTTTTTTCTATCTCTCTCTCTCTCTCACACACACACACTCATTTTTTTTTCTTTTCTAGTAAGAAATTGCGAGAACGATTTTCCATTGGTTTATTATTTTTTTGTTGTTGTTACTATCCTCATGTTTATGTATATTTATATACGTATACGTATGCATATATGATCATCAGACACATACATCTACACACACATACATACATACATATACGAGCAGGTTTGCACGTGACACCACGCACGAATATATACATAGAGGAAAAACACGACAATGTGTACGAGTTACCGTAATTTTTTTTTTTGTTTATATTTTTAAATGACCGGAACGATAAACTTTAATACTTCGGTCTAATAATTTGTAATATTCCTTCCTATCGTTTTATTATTTCCCGTTTTCTTATTCTCTTTGAAATCCCTCTTTATTTTCCTTATCAGTTTTTCTTATTTTATAATCTTTATTATTATTATTATTATTATTATTTTATTATTATTATTTTATTATTATTTTTATTATATATTATATATATATATATATATTATATTATTATTATATGATATATGTATATATATATATCATTGCTATTTGTATATTATTACGCATAATCCATCAATCAGTTTTATCTCTACCATCATTTGTAATCATTTGAACAGAAAAAAAAAAACAAAAAACAAAAAACAAAGAAAAACACAAATCATTCATTTCGAATTAAATTGAAATTTTTTTTGAAAATAATCTAAGAACACAAAAATGATGATGATTTTTGGATGAAAGTGTTAATCTATGTTACTACCTGTGTGTGTAATTTCTAAGCGTAATAATGTTTTGCGCCTGATGACGTTTAATTGTAATTATTATTATTATTTTTTTTTAATGTTTTTTTTTTTTTTTTTTTTTTTTATTAGAAAGAGAAAGAAAGAAAGAAAGTAAAAAAAGAAAAAGAAATGAAGAAAAGAAAAGAAAAGAAAAGAAAGATAGAAAGATGTGTAGTATTTTAAATGTTACTACACACGTTCTAATATAAGAAAAAAAAAAAAAAAAAGACAAAAAATAAAGAATTTTAATAAACAAACACGTATGCATTCAAAAACAATGGTAATATATATATATTTTTATACCCTATGTTTTTTTAATTATTATTTAAATAATAGAGAGAGAGAGAGAGAGAGAGAGACGAACGATCGGCAAAAGATCGCGAGCTAAGATCGTTAGCCGATGATGCGAGGTCAAATTCATTGTATTTATATATATATATATATATACGTATATAAGTGTGTATAAATTTATATGTACATATGTACATGTATATGTGTGTAGTATAAATTTATATGTACATATGTACGTGTATATATAAATGTATATGTATCTTTCTTCTACTTCTCTCTCTCTCTGTTTTCTCTCTCTCTCTCTCTCTCTCTCTCTCTCTGTCTCTCTCTCTTTCTCTTTTTATCTCTGTGTTTCTTGTAGAACGGAGTCGTGTTATATTCGCGGAGTCTGCAAAGTCTTCGAACGTTAATTCCGCCGTGTCACGATTCTTTCGACTCAACAGCGTGACCTTTCTATCTCGCAGCAAACTTGCGCGCGTGCTAGCTCAACGTGGTTCGCGTGTGTGTTAGAGTTTGTTACCTGAGGTTACGTTAAAGAACGAGAACCGCCAAGTCGTTGTTTCTATTATTGACTCGTCCTTTCGCAGTCGTCTTCTTCTTATTCTTCTTCTTCTTCTTTTTGTTCCTTTTATTCTTGGTAGTTGTTGCAAGGTGTGTCTTAAAATTTTTTACTCTGTATAAGATACACACACTGTTAAAGGACTTATCATTATCTGCACTCTTTTCCTTTTTTATTTTTTTTATTTTTATTTTTAATTCATTTCAATCTTAAATGAAATTATTTTTAATTCAATTATTATTAATGTTTTTTAATAAAGTGATATTCAACGTTTACTATTATATAAATGGTAAGTGTATTTATATATATATATATATATATATATATATATATATATATATATATATATATAATAGGAGATAAAAATTAAATATATAAAAAAGATACAAATTTTATTTTTCTATTTGAACGATTATTGTTAGACCAACCTTCCATTGTTTAGTCCTTCAAGGATAACTTAGCGACTTGTCGTGTAATGTCCTCCTATTTCGTTGTCCATGAACGACATCTCGACTTTCTACGATACTAGAAACATTTTCAGTTGGTCTCTAGAGGCCGTACGTTTTAAATTTAAACGTAAAACGCATTGGACATGTTGCACGTACTATAGAAATATGAATAGAAAGGTTAATCTACTCGTTGCAGAAGTAACTTCGCTTACTTTTGCGTTCCGTTAGATCCTTGAAGATTTTACAGTTCTTTCATTCTACTAATACGACGAATATTGAATATCTAAGTTTTTAAATAATCTCGATTTAGAATTATCTTGAAAAATATCATTCACATTGAACTATCGTGTAACATATTTTGGGTAGAACAGAAAATGATTCGTGCACTTATCGTGTCGAAATTTTACTTTGAAATTGCATAATGAATTGATTATTGTTTTCTTTTTTTTTTTATGAAATTTACTTTGGAAATATATAAAAAAATGCACGAACTTTTGATTCATTTCAATAAATATATTTCATATTATTTATAAAAGTCACACGCACCGATGCAAGTTAAGAAGGTCATAATGAAAACAACTTCTTCGAATCGTTTTCGTATAAGTAAACACATGTTAGGATATTTAATTAAATATTCGTACAAAAACAACTGACAAGTATACTTCGAAGAAGACGTGTTTTTCGATGATACTTCATAACCAAGGTAACTCAATGGTAAGTAAATGCATTTCATATTTTTATTTTATTCGTTCAATAAAATTAACTTAAATCGAATTTGAAAAGAATAATTGTATAAACGATATTATTTGCTAGTAAACCAAATTGAATACAAAAACAAAGTAACAGGGGTTATACTCTGCAAAGGAAAAGTGGTTCTTAAAATTTATTTGTACAATAAAATTAATTTTAAATCAACATTTTCTTTCAAATATTAATCTTTAGTAAAAAATCAAATATTCAAAGATAGTAATGGAATTATATAGCAAAAAAATATTCATCGTCAAGGTTACTCAATTTTAATTAATTTATTTAATAAACATTTAGAAATATAAAAATACTATTGTTTGAAATATGATTCTTTAGTTTAACCGAGTGGAGTATCCAAAGAAGGTAATAGAGAGGGGTATACCCTGAAGAGGAAAAGGTTCTTCTTCAAGGTGGTAGGGAACGTCGCGCTACTAATCACGACGTATCGGCGCCGATCGGGCAACGGGGCCCACCACGTGCCATACACTTCTTCTCTTTTGTTTTTGCAGAGACCTGCAGGCATCTCCTCTTCTCGGCACTAGGTTACTAGGTTCTCTTCTCTCTTCTCGAGTTGCTTGCTTGCTTACTTGCTTGGTTCTCTTTTCCCCTACTGCTCCTGCTGCAACTGCTATCCCCACTTATCTCATCACTCCCCACCACCCCCTACTCGTTCTCTCTCTCCTCTCTTTTTCTCTCTTTTCTACTCTTCTTCTCCCTTATCTCACATATTCCGAACCTCTTCCTTTACCTCCTGGTTTGTCTCTTTTACTATACTCTTGTCATCATTATGAACCAAGGATCCTGAAAGGATTCAATCAAACAAACATTATTACTTTATTTCAATACTTCGAATAATCAAACACTATTATTTCATTTTTTATTACTTTATTAATATTTTATATCGATTTTGATTTCGTTAACAAATTGTTTAATAAATTTATCACGAGCATGATTATTGTATGCAATTACTATTATTATTATTACTGTGTATTGATAAAACATTATTATTTTATTTCAAAATTGATATTTTATAATATTATTTTATTAATATTTTGATTTCTATTTTGATTTCTTTTAAAAATTGTTCGATAAATTTACCACGAGCACGATTATTGTATCCATACTGTTACTACTGTGCATTGATTGATTAAGTTAAGAAAGACACGTAATTCTAGATTCTATCAAGAAATTGCGATGATGTTTTTCATTCGATTATCGTTTGATCAAAGGATAGGGGAAAGAAGGGTAAAAATGGGGCCTTACATTTTTCTCATTACATCGTTAAATTGTTCAAGTTAATCTATCCGATCAGACAAAGGTTCTTACAAAATATATAACAACAACAATAACTATAACAAAATTCTATTATTATTTTCTATAGAAACTAAATGGACATACATTTTACGAATGATTGACGAAAGCCTTTAACATTTTCGTTTTTCTTTTTGTTTTTTTATTTTTTTTTATTTTTTTTTTTTTTACGTTCCTCTCGAAGAATTAAGTCCTTGTTTCTCACGTTGCAACCTTCGCGCATCATTGACCAGTATTTTTATCATATAACATTTTAGATATATTCGACAATTATACAACTAACAAAAGTTTTTTCGAAAGTTGCAACAAAATGCACTACCCCCCACCTTCCGTGTAAATTGATTTAAACAGGTCAGTTTGAAATTTACTAAAAAGTTTCTTTGATATATATATATAAATCATTGCATACAACAACGACCTTGCATTCTTTCACATTCATTTCCTTGTTATATATATATATATTTTTTTTTTATATTCTTCCTTCTTTTTATACTTCCTTTTTGTATTTTCTTTTTTTTTTTTTTTTGTACTTTTTATCAAACTTTTCTTTTTTTTCTTCTCTTTCTTCCATTACTTTTCCTATATATATTCACATTGTTGAAAATAAAATTATTACGAATTTATAGGTGTGTTTCTTCTCTTCTTAACTTTCACACGTAAACCGATATAGATCACGAATTCGTCACGGTGTGCCAGTTTACTGGTATTCAACATTCACCGACAGAAAAAAAGAGAGAAAAAACATTTTTTTAAACATTTATTCCTTAGACGCATATATCCTAGATGTTTTCTTCACTAGCTCAAATGTATAGGATTTTTTTTTAACGTGAACCATGGTTTAATGTTGAATAAGCATGACTATGAAACCACATGACCATGGTATATTAATTTTTTTTTTTTTATTATTATTATTCTTGTCAAAACCACATATTCATTATCTTTAAACATTATTCCATGAAATATTCAGATTTCTACTAACTCGTTGAAAAATCTTTAAAAATGTTTGTTCAAGACTGTAATTAAATGATCAATCAATTTTAATGAACATTCTCGTAACATTCGTTTAAATAAAAACAAATCGTCTGTTTTTTTTTTTTTTTTTTTTTTTTTTTTTATATATGAGAACACTTTCCATTAAAATAGAACATAAATTAAACAAAAAATAATAATAATTTATAGTGTTAATGAATCACGTTTATTTCCCATAGAGAAATTTCATCTAGCGGTACTTGTAAAAAAGAAATGAAAAAAAAAAGAGGAAAGGTTCAATTTCGATGGTTGGTTTTTAACGTAATTCCTTACCGTAGTGGGCCCGACCGACCCACTTCTTATGAGTACTATGAAAAAGGAAAAAGAAAAAAAGAAAAAGAAGAAGAACCGAATAGGTTTGTAGAGAACGGTGGTCCCCGAAACGCGGAAGCTGCGCGTAGATTACATGGACCACAGTTAGATGAAGATGAGGGTCTTCAGGAAATGCCAGGAAAAATAAGAAGAGGAAGAAGAGAAAGGTAGAGGAAGAAAAAAATAGATGAAAAAAAGAAAAAACGGTGTACCACCACCATTACCATCACCAGTACTACCAACAGAAGGAGGAGGTGGAACAGAAGCAACGGACAAGATCTTAAGGGCAGCTTGCGAACGAACTTGGCTGACCTAACGGTATTCCGGTAACCGCCCTTATTTAGAGTAAAAGGGGGATGGGATTAAAAACGCGAATGAAAAAAAAAAACTAGAACCCTCAACCCTTCCGTATACTAGGAGTATATTCAATATATTCGATGGAAAAAGAATAAAAAAACCCATCTACCTTTCCCGACCTATCATTCATTTCACCTATACCAATCGTAAAAAGACCCCTTTTTTCTCAAACTATCTTCCAGATTACGTTGGCGTTTAACTCACGGATAAAGGTGAAATTTTTTCAACTTTTTTTTTTTACCAGCTGCTTATAAATTTGCCAGCTGTCTTTTTCGTTTTCCTTTAACTTCCGGCTTTTGGAAACTACGGCTTGTTTCTTTTTTTTCTTCTTCTTCTTCTTTTTTTTTTTAACGATACGATTATTTCATTTTTCTTACATCATACGTTTAACACTAACACGGAAATTTATATATATTTGAATGTTACATTGTAACACAAGAGAATAAGTTTTATAGCTTTGTATATATAATTAAAATTTATTTCGTAGTTGGTTGGAATAAACGAATGGCAAAAAGAGATGACGATGACGACTACTACTTTCAAGGATGAACGTCATTTTTTTTATTGTCTCAATCTTTTTAGTTTTTAATCCTAAAGATTTCCTATATATATATAGATATCTACTAAATGTTGTAAACCCATGAGAAACGAAAATTTCTATGTGTAAGTAAGGTGATAATATAATTGATTAGAATGTCAAAAGATATTTTAAATCGTTAATGATTGTTTTTTTTGCTTTTTCTTCTTCTTCTTCTTCTTTCCCCCAGACCCCCTCCTTCACGTGCCACTTCATCAGTTTACTAGAACATCTTCCTCGAGTTATCACTTTCGGTTTTTAAGGTAGTTTTCTTAACTACCTCCCCTCCCCCTGTCAGTAACGTCCAAGCTACGTAGGAATGCATAAAATCCGTGACGACACCACGAAGGAATCTCCTTTCGAATCCTCGAGGAGCGAGGACGTCGAAGGCTCAAAGGTTCGCTGCTCGTTTCGTTGTAGTAGTAGTAGTAGTAGTAGCTGTTGTTTTTTGTTGTAACACGTTTTATCCAATGAGAATAACGATAAGATTGTTCTCTTTTAATTATTATTATTATCATTATTATTATTATTGACAAAGTAAACTTCGTTTATTTAAAGCATTTCTTCGAGTATTCGGTCATCGATTGGCCTTTGTGTGAAAACAAAACCAAAAAAATAATACGGTTTTAAATTTATTGTTATGTGTGTCGTACGTGTAGGTAGATCAAAAATTAATTAACTTAAGTTAAACATTAAATTACTAAATTATTACTCGTTGAATTTTTTTCTTTATATATATATATGAAAGAAAATTAGATTTTTCTTGTTAATCTATTAAGGTCAATTATAAGTTCCTGCTTTTATTTTTATTTGTATTTTTTTTTTTAAATAATATTCTCAAAATATGTTGTAACAAAAAAGTAAAAATTCCAAGTTAATTTCAACGCAATAAATTAAAGGTAACTTTTGATAATATTGACTTAGGTTAGTATATTAATGCTACTACCATTTACGGTGTAATCGTTTAGAAGAAAATGTTCATTATAATAAGTAATTTAATTAATTAAAAGCTTATTAATTAATTAATTAATTAATTACTCATACCACAACTGATAGATAACATTTAACATAATTCTCTCGTTGATTGGTTATAATCAGAAAAGTAAATTAGAAATTGACAATAATATTCTTAAACTCGGATTATAATAATACTATGTCGTGTTTGTTAAATATTATCAGGATGAGAAGGGGGAGAAGTGGGGGGGGGGAAGTATATAATAAGCGACGATTATTATTTTAATATTATTTCCTTTTAATTATAGATATGTCCTTTTTTTTCTCTTTCTGGTTACTATACTAATGGAAGTGTGGGGGGATGGGGGAGGGGTGATTGGGGAGGGGGGGGGGGGGTTGAGGGAGACTCGTTTAAGTATCATAAAATTAGTCTCTGTTTCGCAGTTTCCTTTATTTTCTAGTTCTACGAAGTAAGAATGCATCGTAAGACGGCGATTGGATGCTCCTCTGCAACCGAGGAGCTCACTGACCCTTGAAAACATGTGGATAAGGAGAAGATTCCACCGGTGTTCTTCTAAGCACTTCTTCGTGCTAGGCCGGCCGATGCCCGAGAGAAGAAACGGCGCGGAAGTTAACGAAGGAAGATATGAGAAGGAGGAGGAGGAGGAGGAGGATGAGGAGGGGGAGGTAAGGTAGGGAGAGAAGGGGGGCGGGGTTGGCTAAGGTGTTAGTACGAAGAGTGAAAAAAAAAGCAAATCCTATCGATGACTGGGTCGAAACTATAATTTCAAATGCTCAATGTGTTTTTACCGATTCATACTAATTTTATTCCGTTTTTTTGTTTTTTTTTTTTTTTTGTTTAGTTCAATCAATCCTTATAGAGACGAAGACGAAATGGTAAAAAATGAAAAAGAAAAAAAAAATTCTTCGATCAATTGCAACGATTGCTTTATGGGACTGTAGGGTGGTGTGGGGTTGGTGGAGTTTCGCTTTATTGGTGGTCTCGTTCTCGAATCGTCCTGAACGAAAAAAAAATAATAATAAATCGAGTAACATATGAGAGGAATCTTTGGTCGAAAATATATGAATTGATTTAATCGTTAGAAAACACGAGGTTCCATTGATCGGTGGCGTAAATATGGCGTCCCATTTTGTAAATCGGCCGTATAGCCGTCTCGACGTTTCGAGATTAGAGTTGCGGCAAGAAAAAGAAGAAACAAAAAGAAAAAAACAAAAACGAAACAAATTCTTTAATGGCGTCTTAACTTTTCGTCATTCATTTGCATTTATTTCCTTTCTTTCTTTCTTTCTTTCTTTTATTTATTTATTTATTTATTTATTTCTTCTACTTCTGCAATATATAATACGTTCGTTTATTTAATTATTTCAATCTCAGTGAATTATTTCTCAAAGTCATTGATATTTATCTGTTAATTTATAGAAAAACTCAGATATTTTTGATTTACCATGGTAAAGAATATTTGTTTGTTTTATCTGAATCGAAATAAATTGTGATTTTACAACTACAACGCGTGTTACATAAAAAAACACTTTATTCTTATTTACATTAGTAGAAATGTAGTAGAAAGAAAAAAAAACAATCAGAGCAATATGGAAGGAAGGGGAAGGTCAGATTAATCTCAAGACACCAACGAGACCAACTAGACCAACGAAAATAAGTTGGTTGACCACTAAAACCTAGCGAAATATAAATTCATGTTATTCGTTTCTTTCCTAAGATTGACGATGATAACCTTCGATATGAATCGGTGTGACACTTTTTGATAATTTGTTGCTTTCTCTCTCTCTCTCTCTCTCTCTCTCTCTCTGTTAATAAAAAAAAACAATGGTGCTCTTAGGAATATTTTTTGTTGTTGGCTCGTTTTAAAATTCGTAACAGCACTACGTGAAAGAAATGTCCAACTATCGCGATCCCCTGTCAGAGATAAAAGGCAAATGATGATCTGCCCTTTTCCATTTGTTTTCTTCTTCTTCTACTCTCGTTGACGATTTACGTTCTGTTCTTTTACCCCCCGCCCCCGCCCCCGACCTCCCCCTCCCTCCCTCTCGTCTAATCGCAAATTTGTTAAATATGGGAAAGTTAAGTGGACTGTTCTTGTTTTGTCTTTTTTTTTTATTGTTGTATTAGTTTACGAGCAACCCATCGGATTTTATAAATGATTGGGGTTGTTAGATTTTGAAAATATTTGTCGGCATATAATGAAGTGGTTAGCCCTTTTGACAAATAGAAATGTTTTTGCACTTGAATGCTTTAGGGTCTTGGCCCACCCCAATTCACCTTACCCCATAAAGATCCTTCTGTATGCGTTGTGTGACTTTCGAAGCACCGTCCTTTTCCTTTTCCTTTCATCCATCCATCCATCCATTTTCGGTATCGTTCAACTTTCTTTACTTTCTCTTCTCTTTCTCTCTCTCTCTCTCGCATTTCTCATGGGACATTATTCTTATTTTCACCATTCTATATATTATTGTGTGTGTGTGTGTATGTGTGTGAAAAGAGAGTCGTTTTCTTTCTTATCGAATTATCGGATCTTTTTTCTTTATCCCCGACACGAGAGGATATAATTTACTATAAAGATATGGTGCTTTCTTTTTTCCTTTCTTTTTTTTTTTTGGATACTTTTGACCACTTATTCTATTTCTCGCTTTTCAGGTAAATAAGCTTTGAATATTTTGCCTTTTGCCGCCTTTTAAATAACGTTATGGTTATGATGATGATGATGATGATAATAATGATGATGAGAAATAGATAATCACGTTAGTTATGTCTCATGTTTAGATATAACTATACTAATGTTCTTAAATGTTCATTTTTATATGAAATATTTTTCTTCATTTTGTTGTTGTTATTGTTGTTGTTGTTTTATTTTGTTTGAAAGGTCACCCGATTGATTCATTCCAATTGTTAAAGTTACGAGATAGGATTAGTATGATAGGATATAAGGTAAGATTTTGATTATCGACAATTCATCGTCGTTCAATTCCTTTCTCCGGGATGTTAGAAGTTAGAAATGTTAACGGATGGCCGCAAGGGAGTAACGTAAACGATCCACACCGTTGCTGAAGAAAAAGACAAGATTAGAAAAATAAAAAAATAAAAAATACTATATAAAAAAGAAAAGGACAAATCAACGGGATATGCAATTCAACGAAGAAGAAGAAGAAGAAGAAGAAGAGTAGAATAAAAAAAAAAAAAAAAAGGAATGAAAATTAAATGTCACAGCGTATCGCGATCGAAGCGGTCAGTCGTTAGCAACAAAATAGCCACACATTTCTCTCTCTCTCTCTCTCTCTATTTCTTGTTTTATTTTATTTTATAACCGAGACTTTTAGAGATGTATATTTATATAAACTTTATTAGATATACTTTATTGCTTGGAATTGTTATCAAGGTGGGTGTTGATATAAGAACTATGTTTATTTTATAAAATAAATTTATATAAAAGAGAGAGAGAGAGAGAGGGAGAGAAAGAAGGAGGAAGAATATTGGTATTACGTTATCATCAAAAAACACATTGAAACGGAGTTGTTTTTTGTTATAACAATTTAATAGTTCATAATGCAACAAGTGCAACAAGTATGAGCAACTACAAAGAGATAACAATATTAATTATTGAAATATATATTAATATAAATTAAATTATAAAATATATATCACCATAAATAAAATTGTAAAATATATATATTAATATAAATTAAAATATAAAATATATATATAAATATAAATTAAATTGTAAAATATATATATTACCATAAAATAAATGATAAAATATATATTAATTTATATTGTTCAAAATATATGTTATTATATTATATTAATAAATATGCTATTATATTATATTAATAATATAATTATAAATATATGAAATAAACTAATATTTCGATTTTTTTATTATCAAGAAAAAAACTAAATAAATTAATTTAATACTAAAACCATTCACTGATCTAAAAAATCATAGTTCAGGTAAATTATATTATCATATATATAATAATTATAATAAAAATAAAATTCGAAATATTAATTATTACCTATTTAATTAAACTCCATGAAATACACTTTGTGCTACTTTCTAATAAATATAATTAATTCTCATAAAAATGATTAAAAAAAAAAAAAATAAGAAAATAAAGTTTTACAAATCCCCTTACTATTAAAATACTATTACACATTTCAATATGATTTATTATCTCGCGATGAAAAAAAAAAAACAAAAAAAAAAAAAAACAAAAAAAAAAGAATTAAAAAAAACCAGGTAAAAAAAAAAATGTAAACAAAAAAAATGTAGCGGTTCTATGTAATACACGAACGAAGAAACGAACAGCTTACGTGATATGTATCGAGAACACATAAAAAAAAAAAAAAAGAAAAAAAAGTGGCAGAGTAGTGTGTAAGTAAAAGGGGGGAATCACATTGGTGAAACGGATTTTGGTTCACGATGAAGAACTTTCTTTTCCATCCCCCTCACCCCGGTAGAGAGAAGAAGTACTTCCGGTTGTGTAACAGGCACCTACACTCATCCTCGTAGCATACGTTGCACCCCCGGGACAGTTTCCTTACTCCCTTCCAACCCCCTCTGTCTCTTTATGCACCTTTTTCTCTTCCTCTTCCTGTCTCTTTCTTTCTTTATTTATTTATTTCTGTTCTCTGTGTTTTTTTTTCTTTCTTTCTTTCTTTCTTTCTTTCATTCTTTCATTCTTTTTCATTTTCTCGATCAGAACCAGTAGCTTACGCCCTGCTTTATACGAATAAACGTGTACAAAGGAACTGCAGTTTTTTGAAGAAGAATTTTTTTTTTCTCTCTTTTTTTTTTTTAATCTTCTCTGAACGAAAGAGAGATAGAGAGGGAGAGAGAGAGAGAGAGAGAGAAAGAGAAGGAAAAGGACAAATCAAACAAATAAAAAAATGAACGGTTCAACTTGGATCGAGAAAAGTGTAAAACGTTTATTTATTTCTATTTGTTTGTTTTCTTTTTTTTTTTTTTTTGGATTCAATAATTTTGTTGTTTTTTTTTTTTTTTTGGTTTATTTTATTTGACTTGTTGCATTCACCCTTTTCCATGTTTGAGTATAAGTATATGTATACGTATACGTAACTGTTGATGAAAGTATCAGTAGGAGAAGAGTAATACAGGAAACGCAGTGGGTTTTCTGAAGAAATCGATAGATTCGATTCTATCGATCGATCGATAGATTCTTTAACCCTATCATCGTAATTATCTGCTCAAGCGAAGTTTAATTATTATTACGATGAAAAAAAGAAAATAAATAAATAAAAATTATTTTCCACATATAATCGTTGGGTTTGAATAAAATAATTGATTGAATTTTAATGAATTTAATAAAAATATTTTCTTATAGAAAATTTAATAAAAAAAAAAGAAAATCTTTACGCCGTAAGGGAAACGAAAGATGTTTAAATTAATTGATTGGAAATAAATCAAAAAAAAAAAAAAAAACATAAAATAAAATAAAATGGGTGAAGTAATAATCTAATGATTTTTGTATTTTTTCGAATTAATTGAATCTTAGAGTTTTTCGAAAGAAAGTACGAAAGCCGATGAACTCGAAAGAAAGTGCATGAAGGATAAGAATCAGGTATAAATATAACGCAACAAGACGTTCCTTGTATATATATATATATATATATGTATTCACACATATATGTATGTGTATGTGTATCTACTATGCGCGAAGTGAATGCCATCGTTAAAGCGTATATATACATTGCGTCACACGCAAAGGTCTTCTTCTTCTTCTTCTTCTTGTTCTTCTTCTTCTTTTCTTCGTTCGAGGTGCGTGACTGGCGCGACCATAAATTTTTGTCTAACAAATGTGGAACGTTTACCTTAACTTTGACTATATATATAATTATTAACTCTTTTTTAGGATTTTTAATTTATTGTCAAACAATCGATCTATATATATATATTTTATACAATAAATTAAATTTTATTATTTTATATATTAAATTTTACATATTAAATTTTATTATTTTAAATATTATCTTATATATCATTTTATATATTAAATTTTATTATTTTAAATATTATCTTATATATCATTTTATATATATATTAAATTTTATATGTATTAAATTTTATATATTAAATATTATATATATTAAATTTTAATAATTTTATATATTAAATTTTACTATTTTGTATATTAAATTTTACATATTAAATTTTATGTGTGTTAAATTTTATATATTAAATTTTATTATTTTTATATATTATATATATATATTTTATCAATTTTATATTTTATAAAACATCACCTAAAATGTTTCCTCCTTTTTTTTAAATATATATTTTTTTCCATACTAATTCATTAAGTTTTGTATTTTATTTTGTATTATTTTGTACAGAATTATATTACTCATTATATTATATTTCGTCGAACGTAATGACGAATATTTTATTTTCTTTCTTTTTTATTTTCTTCTTTTCTCATATAAGATTGTCAAATTGTACTCGTTATTTTCCTATTTTATTACATATATATATATATATATATATATATTTTTTTTTCAACCAAACATAATTTGCAAATCCTTTTCACGGTTAGTAAGAAACGTCAAGTGGCATTACAATGACGAAACTACTTGAAAGATAGACGTTGTAGTTTGTTTTCTATCTCTGTTTCACTTCTTATTTCTTTCTATCTCGTGTCCTGAGAAAGGTCGATATCCTTAGAGTAGAAAATCCTGTGGTCAAGCGGTTAAAGGGACGAGGGCTCCAAAGCGGATTATGTCGATTTCCTTGTGGGGCATTGGAACTTCTCTACCACCATATAGCAATGAAATCTATCAACATTGAAACCCTTTTTCGATTATTATAATATGAATCTCATATGATCCTTCAAATTACCTGGATTATACTTGCAAATCTATTTTATTATTCCTTTCCCCCCCCCCCCCAATCATTCTGAAACTTGTTTCTCTTTCTCTTTCTTTCTTTTTTTTTATATTTGTAATAATAAATTTATAGCAAAAAATATTGCAATGTAAACAAATAAAAAAAAAAATAGTACAAAAAATTTTAGATTTGAGCATCGTTGACGTCACTCGTTTGTGTTTGACTTATTTGTTTTTTTTTTATCGTAATAGAAAAATTTATGAATTATTTGTTTTATTATGTCAGTGAATTAGGTTGCAAATTAATGTACAATTTTTATACTAATTTTACGATAAGTTTTATATCATTGCAATGTTTGCTTTAATAAACATCATCGGGATGCAATTTTAATAAATTGTATATTTAATTTTATTTAATTTAATTAATTAATGGTAGAATTTGGTTTTGTTTTTGTATTAAAATTTCTTCAATCTATGACAGTAAATAATAATTGTTTTATTTTGTTATATAAATAAATAATGTAATAATTATTTATAAATTGTAAAGATTTGCACATGAATATCTTCGCGTATCGAAAACGACATCTGTGCAAACTTGAATTCTACTCATCGACCGTCAACAATGTAGCTATTAACAATTATTTAATAAATCGTAACATCATTATTATTAAAAAGTATAAATATTGTGAGGAAAAATGAAATTTTAAAAATAATTAATAAAATTATTCCAATTCTTTCTTTTGAGAGATTCTTTTGAAAATCATTTATCGATCATTTATCATTTCCTACGTTGCCGACGAACAATAATTTATAAATTACATTAAATTAATTCACGATTATGCGAATATACGTCGCATGGTATTTAAATATAACAAAATTCAATTCATCTAATCATTTTATTCAACGAAAAAAAAAAAATATTTCTTATTACAATAAATCATTGCAATTAACATATGTAATTATAATTAAAAATAATAATAATAATTATTATAATTTATCGCAAGAAATATAAAATTAAATAAACAATAATTTTATTCTAAAAATGTATTCCAACATTTTATACAAAAAAACAAAAACAAAATCTTTACTTTTATATTTTTATTTTTTTTTTGTATAAAAATATT
Organism: Polistes dominula; assembly: GCF_049000335.1. Taxonomy (NCBI): domain Eukaryota; kingdom Metazoa; phylum Arthropoda; class Insecta; order Hymenoptera; family Vespidae; genus Polistes; species Polistes dominula. The sequence goes on from NW_028301150.1 coordinate 1,836,776, forward strand.
TGTTGTTTTTTTTTGATACAAATAAAACTGTATGAATTTAAGTATATAAATGAATTGATAAAAATGTATTTGGGCCTAACTTGTGAAATTTTTTTCTACAGTCAAATTAATTTATATTAAAATACAAAAAAAAATTAGAAGTATTTTTTTTTTTTCAAGTTCACAATTTTTTAATCAACTTAATATATTATGTTCAATTAATTAACGTAATTTTTGATTATTTGATATCTTTACAGTTTGTAGATTTTGACTAAACTATGATAACCCTAAATACTTGTTGCAAGTATAGTAACATAGGTACAGGCGTTCCATTTCAAAGAACGTTGAATGATTATTTAAAAAGGACACTCAATATTTCATACTACAAACTTGTAAATTAAACAACAAACAAAGAAGCAAATTAAACATAAATTTTTCAACTAAACACATAATACAATTATATTATAAAATTGCATTTAGGATTAAAAAAATGAAAAGAGGACAAGAAATTTTACTGGAGAAATGCATTTTTATTAACAAATGTGATAATAATAATAATAATAATAAATAATTAATGTCACACACGCTGATAACAATAAATATAAGTCATGGTGTAAATCGTACTGTATGATCCATCGAATTTCATTAAAAAAAAAAAAAAAAAAAAAACATTCTATCAAAATTATCAATCGGTTACATTTACCGATCAAAGTTTATCTGACAGATCAAACTAAGTTGATGATCATCGATGATCGAGAGTAATAAAATCTTCGAAGATTTTATTGTGTTTCAAGGAAGTCAAAGAAATAAACAAAAAGTTAATCGATGAGAAAGAGAGAAGAGAATAGAAAAAAAAAATAAAAAAAAAATAAAACCAGAAAATTGAGTGAGCAAAATGTTGAAACACTTATCGAAAAATATGAATTATCATCGTATCGATTAGCGAATGTCAATTGTCAATTGTGATTATTTTGTTATACAAAAAAACATCTTTGGTCTAAACGAATGATGATCGATACGGCCATTGAGCCTAATTAATGAGCTATCAATTATTATCCCTTTTCTTTTTTTAATTTCTTTTTCGTTTAATAATTCGACGAGCTTGCAGCATTCGATGATGAAGAAGATGACAAAGAAGAAGAAACAGAAGACGATGAACCGGAAGAACCAAGAGAACTATAAGAATTGGAACCACTGCTAGGTGAGTAATAACTGTATGCTAGATTTTGTGACTCCACACCATTGGTCGGCGTCCAAACGCGGGAATAAGGGCCAGTTCCTTCCCATGTGTTCGCCGGATCGTAACTCGACGTGGTCGAGGGCATAGGTGGAGCACCGTATGCGGGAGTAGCTGGTTCCATTGACATACCTGAAACGCGAAACAATAAATAATTATTTATAACACCAATTACTTTTCAATGTTATTTTGACGTTTCACATTTACCCATGGGCATCATCATGCCACCCTTCTTTAAAAATTGTACAGCGAGGAATCCAATGACCAACAATATTGCGAGTTTTGATAGAACTAAAGCCTTCAATGCTTTCAATCCAATAATAGCAACGAATATTGGCATAAGTGCTTTTAGTTTCAATTTTAATAACAACAAAAATGGCAATAACAATTTTTTCTTGAGTAATCCACGTGCTTGATTGTTAACAACGTCGTTCCCTTTAAATTCTATATCAAGATCCGCCAAACTTCTGCTAGGTCTATATTTCAAACTGGCATCCACGAAGGGTAAATCCATCCCATAGTCGAAACTCTTGAAATATTTGAAAGTCCTAGCTACAATGGCTTCGTCTATGGTATCGAGAGACCTTGCCTCGGTTATAGTTCCCAACTTTTCGTCGAGGTATTCAAGAATCTCGTGTTTTAAACAACTCGACCAAGATTCCGCTGGTATGCAATGATTCAAAGAATTCGTCAGAAGATCCTGATTGGTTGATCCTAACGTGACAATTCCTGCCACCAAGAAAATCGGTAATATTGCTCTCGTGATCGTCATTTTTTCTTTTTTGTTAAATTCGCGCACCAACTTTGCTAATTAAACAAAAATTTCACTTTCGACGTTGCACACTTGAAAAAAAATTTTCTTTTTTTTAATTGATATGACGAATCGTAAGGAAGAAAAAAAAAATATATATATGTATTTATAATTGTGGGTAATTAAAAAAAAAAAAAGGTTAAAAAATGAAATGTTTTTGTACTACTCGCGTGCGTACGAACGATCGACGATCGAACTGCGACTGACGGAGGAGTGGCCCGCCCCTTTTATTTAATTTGCCCCCCGTGAATCTATGTTATTCGGTCGCGCATGCCAGGAATCAACGATGGAAGGAAAATTATTCAAATTTCACTGGCATAGACCAACCAGTATACCCTATACGTACACGAATAACGCTCCTACTACGTTTGTCGGAATTGTCATCGTCTTCGTCTTCGTCTTCGTTCTTTCTTCTCGCTTCCAATGTCGCGTACGTCGTACACTATGGCATGCGATACCTGCTAGGTGATACACGGGAAACGGAACTTACCCCCTTCATCTTTCTTTCTCTTTTTCTCTTTCTCTTTCTCTTTCTCTTTAACATATGCATTTTCTTTCATCAAGTGTTCTTACTTCAACTTCAGTTGTACCAGCTGACAATAAAACTTCCATCATTATCACTTTAACAAAGTCCGGTTTATTTATTTTTTTTTTTATTCATTTATTTCTTGAAATTTTCTTTAAAAAAAAAAAAAAAAGAAAAAAGAAAATAAAAACAAAGGTTTTCCTTCTACTTTCCCTCCAATCAAATTTTACCTGTCGCATTCGTTTGAGGTTTTTTTTCTTTCGTTTTAAATCATAAATTTCACTAGTTTCGTTAAATTACCAATTATTTCGTCGAGTTTAACAAAGTAACACGAATTGTTCTCATTCATTCGTACGTTCATTCATCGTCACGATGTGAGGTTTGTTTTCGTTAGATGAATTTTATATTACACAAATGTATTATGTTCTCGTTACTTGTACAATACATTCGACTTGTTCTACTTGTTTCATGATGTTTTTAAAATTTTGTATTTTTTTTTTTTATTTTCTTGTAAATTTGTTTGTTTTTTTTTTTTTTTTTTTTTTATTCGACGGGTATTCAGCTTATTGTCAGTTTTCGTGGACACAACGGTGAAAGTGAATTTATATTTGAAAGTGTATTTATAACAACGCGTTGACAACTTTCTCACGTGTAGTAGTGTAGTATGTAGTTCAAGTAAATAGAATTTTATTTTATTTTTATTTTTTTTTTTATTAGATTAGGTATTATTTTATATTTTGTAAAAAAATGAATATATACAGAAAGTGTTTGACGTGAGATATTTATAAAACCTGTTCCACTCAATTCAAATTTATGTAGAAATCAACATAGTTTATTCCATAGAAAAAAAAGTATTATATTTCATATAATTATTAACATATTTTTTATTATTATTTTTAATCACACTTTTCAAGCTTCTTATATATATATTAATCAATACTGTATAATTATTATTTTATCACATATCATAATAAATTGTAACAATAATTCATCATTAAGATATTCATTTAATCAATACGTTTAATACAATATTTTTATTTTTATATGACATCAAAAATAATTCGAAATATTCAATATCAATTGTTTAATTAACATGTGAGTATTACATTCATTAAATTAATTTTCAATTGAATAAAATAATAGCTACAACATATAATTATTGTATATAATATTCTTTATTTCATTTAATAGTGGTAGTATTCGTAAAAATGGTAAAATAAATGATTACAAATAACATGATCTCTGTGCAATGATAATAACAATTTATTAAATAAATTACATCAATAGAAAAGTCACACTTTTGCAAATGTCAAAATTATTTTTTAAAAAATGTGTAAAATAAAATCTCAAAAATAATGTGATTGCAATAATATTACTACTACTAATAATAATAATAATAATAAATAAAATAAAACACATAGAAACAAGAAAGTAGGAAATTTGATAAAAATATAAATAGTCAAAAGTATTCAGCCATAATATAAAGGATGAAAAATAAAATGAAACATATTCAAAAATAACATCACATAAGTTTGCAATAATAATAATAATAATTTATTAAATAAATTCTACAACATAAAAAAAAAAAAAAGGAAAGTAGCTATTTTACAAAAGTCGAGTCGTGTGTGCAGCTAAAATTATTTTGACAAATAATTTAATTTTATTTCTCTTTCTATTTTACGATTGGGCGTATCCCGAGTACGCAAGATTTTGTGCGTATTGCGACGATGGTACTTCTTGTTCTTGATTGGAAAATGATCTGTATTGAGCTTGGTATTCCCAAGGACCATGAGCTGCAAGTGGTGCAGCGTGACTATCGGCAGCTATCTTTTTGCAAAGTTGAAAGATGGCCATGCCGACTGAAATGATGAAACTGAAGAAAGACAATTGTAAAGCGTTCCATGCTTTTAATCCAAGAACACCAATGGCCAAAGGTATAAGTGTCATGGCCTTCAACAGGACGAACACGAGAATAGGTATGACGACTTTCTTCAATTTAGATCTGCGAGCTTCTTCAACGGCACGACCTTGACCGAACTGTACGTCAAAAGTAATCCTATCGTCGTCGATGTTTCTTGAGCTAACTTTAACGGTAGATTCTAATGGCAGTTTGAAGGTTACGTCGTGAGTGGTCAAATACGATTGTACGGTATCGATGAATGATCCTTCACCACGTGCAGACACATCTTCGGCGGGATACGAGTTACGTGTTACCTCCACTGACTCGGATACCTTAATAAAAAATAAAATAAAATATATCAATGGAATGTGATGATGAAAACTAAATCCAAATTGATACAATTATTTGATCGTTAAATGAATTCTTTTTTAAATTACCTTGAAGCTGTCCTTGCGGAACAATTGATCGAGTAAATTGAGAACCTTGAACTTCATGCAGGATACCTCGTCGTTTTTCTGCGTGCACTCAGATTTCGTTTGATCAACCATTTGATCCAAATTGGTACCCTTCCAGAGTTCATTTTTCGCTGGCTGAGCCACGGCCAATGCTATGAACGAACAGATGATTAAGAACTTCATGATGATGATAAGGAATTATTATAAATATATAATATATCCCAAAAGATATAAAAGTTATTAAAAAAAAAGGACGATAGGCTCGCGTTAATTCTCGTCCTCGAAGTGTCTTAGAAAGACGTTTATACCACGACTGATGCCAATGGGTTGGGCATGTCGCTATTTATACGACAGGCCTTTCGTCGAATCGTAACATGGGCAAGTCCAGGATGCACGATGCGTACGTACACTCACTAAACCCCCCCCCCTCCCCACACACACACACCCCACAACCCCACTCCCAACCCCCGCTACCAATTCATTCGGCATGACCACGAATTTTCTTTTCGTTCAGTATGGTCTTCGATTATCGAGGCCTCGGTTTCTATCGTGATTGGAATAAACGATTAACCAATGAGAATTCTCTCTCACTATGGACACTATATCGATAATACATTGATATACTTACGATTTATTTCTACACCCTCCTTGCGATGATACAAATTTGTCTGGGCCAATGGGACAGAACAAAGGGGGAGACCCATTTTTTTTTTAATACACGAATTATATACGCCATGGAATTTGAAACCTATTAAATATAACCCCCCTCATCACTTAAAATCAATTTGCTTTCTATCAACGAACGTCATACCTGATTGAAGAAACCACCCGGAGACCCTCCCCTTCCCTCCCAACCCTGTATTATTCGATTTTCTTTCCTACTTACTTCGTCGATTGACTACTTAATTAAGATTTTTTGTCTGTTAAACCCTTTCTTCGATTTCTAACGAAAGTTTACTCTCGTCTACGTGACAAGATATTCGAAATTTTAATTTTGACATGAGTTTCAACTTTGTTTTTTTAATTCATTCCAATCAAGAATATATTAATTATTATTATCTTTTACCTTTTTGTTGACCTAGATAGGTACGATTATTTAAATATAACACAATTAATTGTAATCGATGTATTAATGTGTTTTATTTTGAATTAATTACAAATAGTTTATATATATATATATATACATATACACTTTTAAATAATTTTGTTCTAATTTTCATCTCTCGTAAATGTTTATTATATATTATTATATTTTATGATTATTAAATTAGTGAAATTTTGTTGATTAAATGTTAATGAAATCATCATCATAAATATATATATATATATATATATATATATATATATATATATATATATATATATATATATATATATATATATGACTATGTATAAAAATATTCGAAACGGAACAATTGAGAACGGAAATATAATCGGGTTTCCGTGTGTTGCAAGGGTAGGAAAATAAATACTCTTGTAACTTGTAGTAAAGAACACCGTTGTAACATTGGCATTGAAGCATCAACGATCATTTTTTATTATTCTCAACACGAGCACGACTTTCCACGCGTCTGCTCCGTTAAAACAACGTTCCTATCTTTCCTTCCCTCTCTACTCCCCCATTCGGTTTTGCCTACGCGTGACAATCCGTCATAGTTGTGTTAATTTCACACCCCCGCCCCCGTTCTAAAAGCATAATTAAAACGTCACTTCACGTCGGTCACGCGGTGAAACAACTTAAAAAAGAAATAGAAAGACCGATGGAATGACCTAACTATCGTAAATGCATGTCGCGCATGAATTTCTCGTACGAGAGACACTTTTGTTTCTTTCTTTTTATTTTATTTAATTTCTTTTTTTTTTACTATCTCTCTGTCCCTTTTGTTTTTTATTTCTATTTCTACTTATTTTATTTTTATTACTTTGAAATAATTAATAATTTCATTATCAACAAATGAACTGACAATTAGAACATTTCGTTCGTTTTTTTTTTTTCATACAAATGACAATTGTTTCAACAAATTTTAATATTCATTTTTCTGCAAAAGTTTGATCAAAATTCTACTCGGTGTTATAGTAGAAAGCAAAAAGAAAACTTATTCATACTTTATTCAATAATTTATATTTTTATTTCACAAGTTTCTTTTTATAAAACCCGACAAAATGGTGTAAAGTAACTTTCTACGATCACGTTCGAACATCATTATAATTTATTATTAACCTTTTTTTTTTTTTTATATTAGTCGAACTTATTCACTTCACTGTATCGTTCCAAATTGTTATATCGTATCAAGGTTAGTTAAAATCACGTTTAGAATCACGTTTTTCAAGTGTGTGCATGCGTGTACACGTATTTTAAAAGGGATTCAACAAAACTTTCTTGACAGAAAGAACAATAATGTGAGCTTTCGCTAGCAATTGTTGTGGAAGGGACGTGTGATTTCGCTTTTTAGTTTCACCTAATCTCGAATTATACATACGTAATACTAAATACATTCTCAAAAAAACAAAACAAAAATTTATTTTTAATTTCTTTGTAGAAAACCATACGTACATTCAAGGTGGAAGAAAAATTGTACGGACGATGAAAAAATGTAACATTTTTTTTTTTTAGGTCTTTTTTTTTTTATTCAATTTTTATAAATAAAAAAATGTAAGAGGACAGGTGAGTCGCATGAATAAATAATATTAAATAAACGATCTAATGAGGTCAAGAGAAAACAAATCAAATAATGTGAATTCCTATTTCCTATAGGCTCTGTATGGACCATGTGCTGAAGTATCCCAATGAGGTGGATGTTCAACAGGTGGATGTCCATAATGAACAACTTCGTATGCAACTTTAGGTTTGGTCAACTTGAATATCATCATTGCACCGCTCAAAACCATTGATAGAAGACCGAGAGTAAGAGCTTTCCACGTTTTCATTGCGATCAATGCTAATGCCAGGGGCACCAATGCGGTGGCCTTGAACTTCAGACCCAAAAGGAAAGGAATCATAACTTTCTTCACGAAACCACGTCCTGAAACATTCATTAAAATTAACGTTAAACAATTTTTCATCGTCATTTTTCAAATCATTGTGAATTTTATTTAATATTTTTACCTTGTCCATTTGATGAATCACTGAGTGGTACAGTTAAAGATTTAGGTACATTTTCGACCAATGATCTTGGTACGATATTTGATCCAACAATTGCTTCGGGTAATTTAGCCTCGAGCGTATGACTGGACAAATAAGCATCAACCTTTTCTAACATCAATGATCGTAGAAGTTCTTTTCTAGCTGGATCAACTATGTCATATTTCGTTGGATAATATTCGTCAGGATTTTCTTCCTTTATATCTCTTGATTTAATTATCGATAAATCATCAGTGATAGCAAGTTTGTCTTGTTTAGCAGCGTCACTCAGGTATGATAATACTTTTGGTTTTACACATGACAACATTGATTTACTATCAGCACACCTGTAACAAATATAAGATAGTTAAATTATTGTGTGGTGTTTGTTTTTTTCTTTTTTTTGTTCAAATGTACTTATTCGATGATTTATTTTCTTTTTTTTTTTCTTATATACTTACCTGTAATAAATATTCGTAAGAACTTCAGCCGTGGTGGGAACATTTTGTGCTTGCGCCAATGCGACAAGTAGGGTTAAGGTATAAGCAAATGTGATCAGGATCCTCATGGTTGATACTAACGATTCGCGAGACTAAACACCGAATGCCACTTCGACACGAAGACAACGCGGTTTTATAGCCGATGGTAGCATACGAACGAACAATGAATTTTGATCAGGAAACAACGACGACAACCATGACGATGACGACGACGTGTTGCTTGCCGAAAGGAAAGAAGAAAGCTTCGTTATCTAGGGTGCCAATGTTTTCACGATTCTCGATTAATTCCTTCCCTCTGAAATAAATTCGTTCTTTTTATTCCTTTTTATGTTTTTATTTTTTTTTTTTATTTAAATATTCGTTGATTCAAGTTTTCAATTTTACGTATGGTTTTAAACAAATTTGATTTTTGTGATGTCTGATGTCAAATTTGTTTGCAAGTATACGTTAATAATATTTTGGGGATAATAATATTTTTTGTTTATATTATTAGCAACAATTGTTTATTTAATTTACTTAAAATTGTATTTTATCTAATTAAAATTAATAAAATTTAGATTTTATATTAATATTTAATTATATTTTATATAATTTTATATTATAAAATGAAGTTTAGTAAAAAATTATTAGTGAAGAATATTTTAGAATATTTTTACTCGTTAATCATACAATTTAATAATAAAATATTAGTGTCAAAGTTTAATATAAAAACGATACGATTTTATTACCAGTGTTGTTTGACCAAGTTATTTTATAGCAGGTGTATTATTATGCTCCTGTTTGAATGCTAATAAAAATACTAATAAATCTACTTTTATTTTTTTTTTCTAATTTCTAACTATTTTTTCTTTTACGACTTCCTGCATTCTAAGATTGTATTATGTATATATATATATTAAATTTATTTAGGTTCATGGTTAAGAATTTGTTAACAAGATCTTAACAATAATTAAAATTCTATCTTCGTCATTCATACTTACATTCATACGATCCCATTCATTAATATTTAGGCTAACTGACCATCATTGCTGCTTTCGATTATTCCATTTAATTGTTACTATACTCAATACCCTTCTTTTTATTTATAATATATATATATATATATATAAAAATAAACCAATTATGAGAAAATATTTGTGTTCAATCATTTATGGATAAAATAAAAATAAAGAAAACTCAAATGAAAACTCAGATATTTGATTAATAATTTATTGTACAAAATGAAATAACAATTCGTATAATTTTCATTTAGAATATCATGTAGGATTATTTATATAATATAACAATTAACAATGTACAACACAAATTGGACAAATAAAACCTGCAAATGTCGAGTGTTCAGAAACATTTTGGGTATGGCACCCGAATACGTAAATGCTAATTTATTTAAATAAGTACTTAAATTAAAATATTTATCAAAATTATATTATAAAAACAATTATAGGAATAAATATTTAAAAAAAAAATTAAAAATAAAACAACATTAAATAAATAATATAATTTACTTATAATTTACTTAATTTATTATCAAAATCACATAATATATCTAATGTATTAGCGATATCTTGTCAAGGCTAAATATTTTTCAATTCATACATTTAACAAACAAATAACGATGATGACGATGATAACGATGATGATGATGATGATGACGACGGTGAAATTAATCATACTCGGCATTGACAGTATTATTATAAACAAATAACGTGAGACATCGCTATAATAACAGTTTAAAATCTAAATATTATTAGATTCTATTGAAACTGATATGTCATTTTTTTTATACATGAATATTTTCACACTTAACATTAATCATGGCAAATATTATTATAATATAAAAAGTTGTGTATCGAGGAACGAGCTTATAACACTTCACTGATAAACACGTCGTGTTTTAACTTTATAAAAAAGTTAATTGGCACGCATGTAAGTTTCTTATGTAAATTATCTAATTACAGTTGAATGATACACACACACACACACACACACACATGCACACCTTTTCATTTATTGCATCATAATAAATAACCACATATGTTATAAAAAAAAAAAAATCAAATAAAAAAAAAATAACAATTTTATTCTGTATTTATGTGACAGGGATACGTTCGTACGCAATCACCATGATCTTGACCTATTCTAGCTGCGCTCAAATATTTATGAAACTTTTGACTTGAAGCACTCTCCAACGTTCCACGTTTCAATTCTTGAGGATCTCTGTAAAAAAAAAAAACCAAAAAAATACACAAAAAATACAAAATGGTAATAATATGATTTTATAAAATATTTCTATTAATTACTCGTAGTATTTAAAAATCAAAATAATACGATGATGAATTATTTTTGTAATTTATTTAAATACAAGCAATTAGCATTGACAAAAGTAATCAATAAAACAAAATATAGATAAGAAAGAAATATAAATGAAGAAGCAATGATTTCTTATGAACGGAACGTGATTATCTACCAATCTCGATGACCCGATTAACGTTATTTCGATTACAGCCTTTCTCCAAACTATACTTATTAACAATCGATATGAAAGAAAATGAAATAAATTTGAAACGTATTATATCAAAATATTTACCTGGATAATTCGTTCGAGACTAGATTACTGTGAGGTGAGTAAACTGTTGGATTTTTGTACATGCTGCAAATGAGCCTCTCACGGCAAGATTCATCGAAGAATCTCAACTGTGCAAAAATCTCTTCCAAACGATTCATAATAGGTCCATAATAATCATCGTCATAGGTTTGTACGTTTGACGATGACGAGACGATTGAATTCTTTGAAGTGGCAACGGACTTATTTATCCTTGGTATAGTTGTTTGTCTAACATTTGCTTGATTTAAAATACCGTAAGTATTTTTCTTGATATTATTTATTGGTTGTTTTAGTTGAACACCCGGTAGATTGTTGACAGACTTAACGGAAGTAGATATACCATTGGGTTCGACAACACGACGATTGTATTTATCGTCGAGGTATCCCGAGTAGGCCAAATTGTGTGCGTGAGCTGAGATTGAAATAGGATATTTGTCGTTGTAGGTGGTGGAAGGTGAAACTACAACTGGTCTGACGTTTGCAGCATATTGGGGAATACCATAAGGATTATTGTAATTAGTTCCTGTTGCATATTCAGTAGAAATTGGATTATTCATTAATGATGCTGGTAAAACACCAGGAACGTGTTTATTAGTTGTATCATCGTATAAATCATCGTAAGGTTCGATACCCCATTCTTTTAATTCTTCAACATCTTTACGATATTGTATATGGGGATGGGAGTAATCATAACCATTCAAATCATCGTCGTGGTGATGATGATGGTGATCATAGTAAGCTGGTACCGGTACCGGAACGGGAACGTGATGATGATGATGGGCAATCTGATAAAAATATAGAGACATTATAGTTTACTTAATAAAGTTATAAAATAATAATAATAATAATTCAAGATTGTCATACCTGATGATGATGATGATGATATTTCGGTCCATGAGACGTATAGAAACTCGAGCATAATTTAAATATATGAGCAAACGGTGGTATTAGGAAGAGTAATAATTTTAAAAACAATTTCTTAGCAGCACCTACTCCAAATAGGAACGGTATTACGAATAAAAATTTCACTTTGATTAATTTGATGATCAATATCAATGCTATAAAACTAAATAACAATTTGTTCTGTATGAATTTTTCTGAAATGAAAAAGTATGTCGATATTATTATTTGCATTTGCATAATAACCTAGATTACAGGTATAATATACTGATGTAATACTTTCTTATACTCACTTATTTTCTTAAATATTCTTCCTTCGTTACTGACACCTCTAACCTCGGTGAAATCTAATCTAATTAATGCACCTGTATCATCGATTTGTCGTGGACTTATCTTCATCGTTGTACCTTCGAACAACATTTCAGGCAATTGAATCTCGTAATCTCTCGTAACTAAAAATTTCATAGCCTTATGCCTAAGTGCATCGGTTATTTCTTCCAAAGGTGATTTAGGTTGTTGTTCATCCATCATTATTCTACCACGTCTTCTCGTACCACTATTAGCATCATTTTGTTGCTTATCATCGCCATCTTCGTCATCTTTAAATTCGCAATTTGTCTTAATAGAATCATCTATCAAATTGTCATCGATACTTTTTCGTTTATTTTCCATTTTACACGTGCCATAATTTAAATTATTTTTCGTAAGCGTTAAACCATCGAATATCGTGATATTATTATACTTATCACTGAAAGTATCGTCCAAATAACTGTAAGCATTCTTTTGAATACACGAAAAGGTCACTTTCTTTTTACAATCCTTCAACAAACCATGCCAAAGTTCGTTATCAGTCGTATTAGTTGATATCAATTGATCCAAATGAAATGTTTTAGCGAATGAATATAATTTATCATAATTGAATAATTCAATTGATCTAGTTGTATCGATTAATATTAAAATAGTTACGAACCAGATTACATTTCCCAACATTATTGATTTCTTAATATGCATTTTTCTAAAATATATTACCTACTTTCTATGTGTAATAATATTCTATAGAAATTCAATGTAATCTCTTTCTCTCAACACTTTTCATTGAAACGATAAAACACACTGTTCACGTTACTTTGCCTTTTTTTTTATTTGAATACTCAAGCAAGTAGGTACAGATCCGTGTATTTGTGTCAATATAATTCCAATAAAAAATATTTAATCAAAATATATAAAATTACACCATAGGTATAGATTAAAATCGTATTAGTGATTATCCATAGTAATAATGAAGTTTCATAATAAACGTGAATCGGCACACTACTTAACATTCTTATCACTTTCGAGACACATATATACTTATTCGGTTTGACTATTACTCAAGTAACTCGGACATCTTCTTTATTACTCTCTCTTTCTTTTTCTTTAGAAATCTTATCAAAAATCTTGCCGATCTCACGAAGACGCGTTCCGTTCAATCTCCCGGTTAAAACTAACCACGAGCTACTACACCGTTCTTGGTTACAATTCACCTGGAGCGTCAAGTATGTCAAAGGCCCTCCTACTCCGTCTACGTACAGCTCCGTGGAAGGTCATTATCGTCTTTCCTCTCCCAACAGACAGACTCCTCTTACGTTCACCTGTATTTTCACGTTAGTTTAATTCAATCGAATTCATTTTATTCTCTTTTATTCTTATGCTCATTATCTTGTCATTATTATTATTTCATATTACATACATTTATTCGAATGTATTGACATTAATCATAATTAATTTATATCAATACTGTATCAATTTTAACAAACATTATTTTATTGTACAATTTTTTTCTCAAACAAAATTTTCATTCATTATGTATGTATCATAAATTTTGTCAATTTTAATGGGTTCAGTTTTACTATATTCATCGTATTCAATTTTTATTATCAATGTAATTTTTTTGAATTACGATGAATATTATGAATTACTTCATCGGTTTATCGTGCTTTTATTGTTTCGTACAATGTGTACATTAATTAAGAACGATCATTTTCTTCATTCCACGCTTACTGGACCCGCGTGTTGCATCAGACCGTTGTACGATACAGTTTTAAACATTTATAAGGGCATAGACCGGTTACCATCTTCTTCAACTAACTATAGTACTCATATCATCTTCTATACTTTTCATTAAATCCTTATTTGTTTTATTAAAAGTCGTCATATCCGTTTGTAATTACAAAATAATTAAGTTTAATTGAGAAAAGTTAGTTTGTATTCTAATAATATAAAATAATAATAAAATTAAATAATTAAAAAAAATAACATAATTAATTAAATAAATAGAAATGAATTTTGTATTTTGAATAAGATTCTTCTCACACATTTTTTTTTGTTTTCTTGAGGAGAAGCAGAGATTTCTCATTTAAAAATTCTAAGAATTTTTAATGGAAATCGTTTGACACAGTTTTTTTTTGGGGGGGGGAGGGGGAGGGGGAAATAAAAAAATTATTAAATGTCATAATCATCGTAAATGATTGATATTATTCTTGAAGGATGTGTCACAGTTTACACGACTCAATTTTGTTTTCCCTAAATTTACAGTTATATCACACGAATAAGAATACACACACTAACATTCTATTAACGTTTAAATGGATGGCTTCCGGAGGTCGGAAGAAGCTTTTCACTAATATAATCGCGGTGAAGGTGTTCTCATTCATCGGATGAATGGCTACGGTACACGACTAGACGTTTAAATTTGTTACGTTATCTCATAGCATGTTGAAGTTGAATCTTTAATCAAATCAGATCAAGTTGCTAAAACAGGTATTCGTTTTATAAAGTGAATTTATACTATTAAAATCTCGTCACTTAATGTAATACCACTTTCAATTTTAATTGTAAAATCATTATACAACGTTCAACTTTAATTATATTTATACATAATAGGAATAATATTGTTGATTTTTTAATTGAACCGCGTAATCAAACAGTCGATCGATATTACTTTCATTTGATTATTATTTAAAAAAAAAAAAAGGAAACTTTTAAACATAATTGTCATCGTATATTTTAACTAATGAACTACATATAATTATTAAACGAGAAAATCATAACACGTGAATGATAATATTGTTGTTGTGAGAAATATTTCGATGAATTTTTACTGAACGAAAATGTTTTCAACAGAATTTTAAGGTGAGATAGGGTGGGCCAACAACCGGTCCCGAGTGTTCATTCTGACCGGATGAATTCCATTGACCTACTTTATCAGTTAAGTTGTTAGGTATGTAGGTAACCTCGGCCCCATGTTTACTTCCTCGTTCGGTTCGGTTTGGTTTAACGTTGGAATATTAACCAAAAATATGTATATATATACATATACATATACATATACATATACATATATAATCACGTAAACTTTCCATCTTACCATTAGCGTGAAAAAGATCGTCTTGTATTTATTCTTTGGAAAATTTGTTTGCCGAAAAAAAGAAAAAAGAAAAAAAAAGAAAATACTTCATAGAAGAAACATAACCTTATTCTTATTTATCTTCTTTTAAAGATATTTTTTTATTCTCGTTACCCATGAAAGAGTAAGAAGTACGTTACGTTCAAACGTAGCCTGAATACCATATTTGCGAGAAAACTTAGCAAAAGGTGAGAGATGATTTTTGAAAGAAATGACAGAATACCTTTTTGTCTCCCTCTTAAGTTTGTTTCTCATGGTTAAAAATAATTTAAGTGTGTAAAATGGTCTAATTAATTTTAAATGTCCTTAAATTATATCCCTTACCTTTCTTTTGTTCTTTAACCTCGTTATTAACAACCGTGAGTATTTTTTTTTTTTTTGCTTTTTTTTTGTTAATAATAAAATGGATTTATAATTCTAACGGTTACCCCTTCCCATCTCTTACAATGCAATTGAAATGTTTAATCGAAAGTAAATAGTAAAAAACAATCGATGACATGTCAAAGTATAAGTTTGAAAGTAAATTTGATTATTTTTATAAATGTTGTGTGTGTGTGTGTTTTTTTTTATTTTTATTTTGTTTCAAATATGACAAGTAATGTGAGAACATGTTGATCGTATTATAAAATGGACCAAGTAACTGGAACGTAAATATTATATGGTGAAAGGAAAAATAATTCATTTTTGAATAAATTAATCAATCATAAAATGAAGAATTGGGACGTGTAACATTTTTTTTCTCTCTTTTTTCGAAATATTGATGAACATTATTTTTTTTTTCTTTTTTCATAATGAGAAGAAAGAACAAACGTATGTGTGTGTGTGTGTGTGTGTGTGTTATACATGCATATAAATTATTGTTCGTCTTGTTTTATTTATATTTTTTTTTTCAATAGTATGGAAGAAATCTTTTCAGAAGATTTAACTCATCTCCACCTGTAAACCGGTTGTTAATCTTACAGTAAAATATTATATGTCAATTTTTGTTTTTGTTTTTATCGTTCGAAGCATTAAGTCACCTGTAATTTCAAGGAAGTTGTCAAAAAGAAAAGAAAAGAAAAAAATGCATTACTAATTCGTATTTGAAATTAAAATGAAGATGAATATTGAAAATTAATTATTATTTCAATTTGAAATTAATTAATCTTGCAAATAATTAATATATAATCAAAACAATTGAATTATTATATTTCAATTAGTATTAAGTAAGTCGCATAATAATTGACGATTATTATACGTTTAGATGCAATCAACATTTCCCCCTTCTCCCCCTCCCCTCCCCCTCCCCCTCCCCCTCCCCATCACCACCCCCTCCCCTCCTTTCCCATTCTCTGATGCATTCCAAGTTAAAGAGGAAAGTGAACACCTATTTTAAAACGCGAGAATGCATTTATTTCTGGAACATCGATCGGTGTGTTACTATCTTTTTGTTTTTTTTTTTTTTTTGTTAAACGACAGGTAAAAACTTTCACCGATTTTCCTTGACCAATCCAGTATAAGTAACCAATCATGATTCCTCGATCCTTTCTCGATCGCGATCCAATCATTGGGTTGTCTAACGGTGATACGAATACTATAACTTGCAAGGAGAACATAGACGAAAAAGTAATATGCGTGGCCATACTCACGCACACTGATAATAAAGTAGTAGACTCTCTCTCTCTCTCTCTCTCTCTCTCTCGTACCTAGATCTTCTTTCACGCTTTGCTCGTTCGAAAAATTGGCATGCCGTTACTCTTTTCAAATTCAATAGCGTTGTGGACACCGAAAAGCTTAACGCGTTTTGAATTTTAAAAACTTGTAACATCTGCCACGCGACTATTTATGTATGTATGTATGTAGGTCATATCTACTTGTTAAAAGAAAATTCAAATAGAATACGATTTATACTAATGATTCATTTTTCCAATCGTTAGAATTAAATTGAAAACACATTTATATTAAAACAGATGAATTCTTTATTATTATCTTTAAAATGAAATATTATAAAATCATGTAATTAGAATTGACTTAAATTCTTTCTTTGACTACTTGATCGACTAAGTAGTAGTAGCCTACCAAGCATTGAAATCACCCAATCGGTATTCCTCATGAATTCGTGAAGGCTATGGCACAATGCCAAGGTTCTTGGTGAAAGGATTTCAATAATTCTATTTAACAAGACAAATAAATATAACGAATAATAAAATATTTGATATAAGAACATTTTATTAAAAATAATATTCGTAAAAAATAATTACAAGTATATTAAAATACTTATCTTAATATTAAGTAGATTGCAACCTAACCATCAATAAATGAAACAAAATGGTGCCTAGAAAGTTCAAGCGTTGTGCAATAGATAGCGCTTTTACTCGACTCTCTATCATTTTTTAACTTTATCATAATAATAATTAAAACAATCTATTGTTATTCTTAATTAACAATTAATGTATATAAGTGTGTATATTTTATATATAATTTTGTCCTTAATATTCTAATTCTATATTAATTAAAATTACAAATTTTGTATTAAGTAGTATACCCTGTGTTTAATAAATTTACTTTTGTTCCTTCGTATTGATTATCATTTAATTTCTGATTGGTTGTATTAATCTTTTTCGCATTTTCTAAAGATTGCCACTCGTTAGTATAAACAGGTCGCAATACATTGAAATTATAAGATGAATCAGCTTGCTCGACTTTCCTATCGATCGAAGTTGTATTCAAATTATTATTATTATTATTATTAACATTAACAGATCTATTAATATTTAAAAAATTCGGTAATGTGGTGTAATTGTAATTATTTAAATAAGTTCGTATCGTGGTAAGATTATCATTCGAATCTTGAAAATCTTCGTAATCCAAACTCTCTTTATGGTCGATTGATTCACCAATCATCAAAGTAGGATTGGAAGTATGTTTCTTTGATTTTATATTATTACGACTCGTTTGAAGTTGCGGTAATACGATAGCAGAATTAAAACTACGACCCCAACCACCTCCGTAACCACCACCACCACCAGTCGGTACACCATAGACGGGTGCTGGTAGACTATAACTATCACCACATCCTCCTCCTCCTCCCCCATTACCATTACAACCACCACCTCCTCCTCCGTAACCTCCGTTTCCTCCACCATAACCTCCACCTCCACCATTTCCACCGTATCCTCCACCATTTCCACCGTATCCTCCACCATTTCCACCATTTCCACCGTATCCTCCACCATTTCCACCGTATCCACCACCTCCACCATTTCCACCGTATCCTCCACCATTTCCACCGTATCCACCACCTCCACCATTTCCTCCGCTTGGTACTTTTGTCAGTAGAATTATTTCTTTGATATCTGTAAATGATTATAATTGAATTAAAATTAGGTTTCATATTTTTTTTTTTTTATATAAACATTTGAATGTTAAATAAATTGGAAAAATAATGTATTACTTCCACCTCCTCCACCGCCGCCACCACCACCTCCTCCTTTTCCTCCGTCATCGCCACCGCTTTTCCATGGACCACCACCACCACCACCTCCACCTTTCAAAAATTTCATCATTAACATCACGGTTGATATCATCAATGACATTGCTCCCATTATCATTCCTTTCATTGCCATCATTCCTATCACACCTGTACAAAATATTTAAACAATGTATTTATTAAGTAACAATTTATATATTCAACTACTACTTCATGAAAATGTCTAATTTTTTTTTGAACGTTACCTATGATCTTCATTTTAGCAAGCATAAGCATTGCCATCATCATCATTTTGCATCTTCCTCCACCACCACCACCTTTAAGACCTCCACCTCCTCCACCTTTGCCACCTCCACCACCTTTTCCACCTCCTCCTCCTCCTATTATTCCTCTTCCTGAAACGATTTCAAAAATGTTATCTTTTATCTTGATTAAAAAGAACAATTATCATTAACATTAAATTTAGGTGACTGAACTAATTTGATTTGTTTAAATTTTTTTTTTTTGGCTACTGTATATAAAAATTTAAATAATAAAAATATATGTTGACTTTTAATGCAGTGATGAAATATATTTAAATGTTAATTTATCCATCTTCTATCAACTTCTTCATTCAAACAATATTTGTAAAAATAATAAACGAAATATGAATATAAATTGAATGTTAATAAATTATTTTTAGAAGAACCTTCGATAATTGGTCCACCTGATGTTTCATCAAACATCAAATCGATTTGACTCCTCTCACGTTTTCCATTCCATCTTGGCAAAGTTATACGTAAAACAAAACTATCGAAAAAATCATCAATACTACGACGAATTTCATCCGTTCCATAATTGTTTATTGATCTACGATCATCAAGTGGTTTTCTAATTTTAACCAATTTAACATTTTGTCCAATCAACGTGATCTCATTCAAATCACCAATACTATCGAATAATTTGGCAAAACGTTTCTTAATGCAACTCAATGACAGATCTAAAACACATTGACCTATATCCTTGGTTGGAAAATCTGGAAAATTGTCAATCTTGCGTTTAAATGTATTTGTAAAATTTGTCGTAGGATTTGTAATTATTTTAATATCCAATCGTAAACCCGCTCTTCGATAATTAAAAATAGATCTTTCGTTCGTACGATTATCATTGTAAGATTCAACGTCGTAATTTTTAATTCGATTAATTTTATCATCGTACAACGCGTTAATGCAAATAACGTTGACGATTAAAAACCATAGAACGAACATTCGTTCTAATTTATTCCAATTGTTCTTCGTTGTTGTTGTTGTTAACATTGATCCGATGATAAACACTTTTTTTGTTAACACGAAGATAACGATGACGATTATTACTGTGACGATGAATACACGTCGTCGTCGTCGTCACTAACTAAATGACACTTTCAAGTCAATCCACGACTGACTCTGATGCTTTTGAATATTTCGAAAACGTTGATCTCTTATATACAACGATATTTATGTCACCAGTTGTTATTTTTTCAACAGTCTGTCACGATTGTCATTTACCTTATTCGCGACAATAGCGTAATGATAAGTTTCATGACCTTTAAGATCGACGGATCCTTCTTTAAGTGATCATTCGTTTGGTTTTATTCTAAGTTTGTTTTTAATATTTCGAACAAAAATCAGAAAATCTGACCTCGTTTTATCTATTCAAATTGTTATCTCTTCCCCAATATTTATATATCCATATCCTTTTTATTTTGTTAATATTTAAATTATTATATTTCGATTAAACAAATATTTCTAATCAACGTGTTAAGTTTTATTCCAAAAAAAAAAATATATATATATACTCAACTCAACTCATAACTCAACAAATAAACAAAGGTTATTGAAAAATTATTTATTTATACGAAATAAAATAATAATTTATTTTGCAATTTAATATCGATAGATAAAACAAATTATTATGTATTATACATTATGCATTTTATTTTTATTATTTTGTTAACAAGATACATATAGTATATGGTATCCTATGGGAAAAGAAAACACCTGAGAGATGTTGACCACGCGTTCACGGTTGCATATCAAATTGCTCTACGTTGGTGTCGAAGAAAAAATAATGTTCGCATTCGAGATTATTATTTAAACAAAATCGAATTATTGAACACATCGTCCAGGATATAAAACTTTATTTACTTCCATTTTTATATATGTATGTATATATTACTTATAATATTATAATTAATTGAAATATTATATATAGTAGGTCACACAACCGCAAAAGTTATTAGATTCACATCTTACATTCGATACTTTCATTCACATCAATGCCAATGAGGTTGTTTCAAATGATTTGCAAATAAATGCGGCATGAATGAAATTACGAATCAAACAAACAAAATTTCTAATGACTCGTTAGAAATTTATTTAAATAAAATAAAGAGGTATAGTAATAATAATAATAATAATAAAACGATTATTAGACATTATCACAAATAAATTTTATTAAGAAATTATGAATGAAATAAATATATAAATATATATATATATATGTATATATATATATTTATAACAATTATTTTTTTATAATAATTAATAACAGTCATATACGCATTGCCGCTCCGTAAGAGGAGCATTGTTCTCAATAAATATTCTAAATAATTTAAAAAAAAAAAAAAATATAACAACAACAATGAACTATGATAATCAGTGATGCAGTGACTTAGGGTAAAGAAAAATGAGACCGTGCCAATGACGAGGGAGTAGATGGTTTTAAGAAAAAAGAAAAAAAAAGGATAGAACGATTAGTTGAAAATTTATGAGCGAATGGTTAGAAAACGAGGTCGGAGAAAGGATTGAAGAAGGAGAAAAAGAAGTAAATGATGCAAAAGGATATCAACGAAGTATGATTAACTGATATAAATAAGAACGGTTTAGTTTTAACGTGAATAAGAAACTAAAAGAATAGAAAAGGAATAAAAAAAAAAAGGGTTTGTTGAATGATCTCGTGTCAATGGTGAGTCCAGGTACTACTCGTTGATGAAAAAATAAAATGAAATGAATGATATTAATTAATTCTTATAGCACGACGATCACGCGCATTCCCATATTTTCGTACAGCTTCCTGAATGGTATCTTGTACCAAATCGAGAGATCTTCCGTATCCCGAATGTCCGTAACCGTGTCCGTGATGTTCCTCAGAACTATGAGTATGTGAACTCGAGTAAACCGGCTTGCTAACAATCTCATATGTTGTCTTTTTTTCTCCACCGCTTGCTAGTGATTTCAATCCAACGATCGCAGATAACATGAGTGCCATCAAACCAGTCATCAGAGCTTTACCAGCTAAAAGTGCTAACGCACCAAAACCAACAGCACCTAGTGTACCTTTCATCATCATCAGACCTGCCATCATACCACCGTTTCCACCTTTTCTTTTACGTCCTGTAAAAAGAAACAAAAGATCATTCAAATGAGAATAAAGAAAAGAAAAATACATTTTTAACACGATTAACAGAAAAAATACAATTAAAAGGACAACATTTATTAACCTGTTTCAGCATTTTGATTTCCGTTCAAACCCAATTGAGCCAATGCGTCCTCGTTGAAACTTCTGGCAGCCTCGAACATCTTAGGATCGAATAATTTGATCGATATCGAATGAGACTTCAAATAAGTACCAATTTTGTGTACGAGATATGCGTCCAATCTTTTTTCAACGTCATTAGGAAAATCTCTGGCAAGTGTTGCAACGATTTCGGGATCAGATAAAGCATTATCCGATACATTTTCCTTGACCACAACTAATCCAGGTAATAGTGAAAATTCATCTTGTTCCGCCAATCTTTCAAGTAATGTTTGAACGTCCAATTTGAGACAAGTTATACTGTAAGATTTTCCACAATCCTTTTTCAAAGTTGATGACAAAGTTTCAGATGATTCCTCAACCATTTGTCTCGAACTATGTCTTTCGATTTCCCCATTGATGCATCCTAGTAGCAAAAATATCACCAAGATCCGATAATAACCGATCGAACTTTCGTATGGTATCTTGGCAAAACCCTTCATATTGAATCGATATTAATTCACTTTTATTCAATTTATTTAATTTTGTTGTTGTTAGAAATTTAAAAAAAAATAAAACAATTATTTGATTCGTTTTGGTGAATTATTTATGTTATTAAATTAAAAAAAAAAAATTGTTTCCTGTATCCTTCTTCTAATTTTATAATGAAATTTGTTGATGTTGAATATTAAAATAGAAGAAGGACCTCTCGAAGTTGACGAACGAGGCGCGTATACTGCACTGGTTATGGCATCGGATAGTTGCAGTTTATATAGAGCGACTTACCACCAATGTTACTACAGTCCTTTTTCCTTTTTGCCTTTCGGTCGTTTCCATACATTCTCTTAAGTGGAGAGTAGCATCAACTAACATCCTAACTCTTTTCATCTTTTTCTTCTTTAACATCATCATCATCACCATCATCAGCCTCCTCATAGACATCAAAGAACGTGGTGGTGGAGGTGGTGGAGGTGGAGTTATTTTTCCTCTCTTTCTTTCATTTATTTCCTAGTGTTGGCTACTTACTGTCTGCTATCGCCCGGTGAGAGGAAGCGTCAAATAGAGCGGAGAATTCGTATCTCTCAGTCGAATTTACGGGTAGAAAGAAAGAAAGAAAAAAAAAACACACACACACATACACAAAGGAGATCGCAAAGTTATGACTAACCCATAGTGAATGTTTCGATTTCGATTTTAGGTCGATATTATTGAAAATTATCCGATTTTCTAATCAATTTTGATCATTTGCTTTTTCAACTGACACCCCCTCATTTGTAGAACACTTGATAATAAAAATATAGTTAAATGTATTTTTCTATTATTTTCTAATTCGTTCAATTTAATTAAACAATTTAATGAAATACGAAATTATGATATCACCCCCTCCCATCCTATTTTTTTTTTTTTTTTTTTAATATAAATTGAAACAGACAAAAATTCGTTTCAAATTGTTAACTTTCAATCGAGAAACATATTCCAATCATCTAACGTATCCTGTTTTATTTCCATCGCATGGACGATTTTCTCTCTACGCTGCATGATGTTTATAAAATCTTAGAAAACTTTCTCGTAGATGCCCCAACAATCACGGATTATCACGGATTGAATGTTTTCTCAAAGAAACCCAATTCATATTTCCAATCCCCACTACTAATGTGAGAATTTTCTTAAACTCATCGTTTTCATTTAATCAACTTTCCATTAAGATTAATACAATTAATAATATTTATTATTTTTAATTTGTGAATTGTAATTTCATTAGGTCATTACGATTAAACTCAAATGACTTATATTACTTTCAATCTCAACGTAACGAGATCAAAAGGACAATCTATCGCAAATCGATACAGAAAAATGAATAGGAGGAGGGTGAGTTAGGGATGTTAAGTTGAAAGAAAAGAAATGATCGGTTATAATTTAACGATTTCTCGATTAATAAATTTGTCGAATGAAAAAGAGATGTGTTAAATCGTGCTTGTAAAATGAAATCTACTTTAAAATGGGTTGTGCCCGATCTCTAGATTTTCGTTCTCCTCATACTCGAGATAATACGCAGCAGTAAAAGCAACAGCAATGGAAGCCAGTTCAAACGGATATATCGGCTACGAGAAAGTATGGTAGTTGATTTTCACGAGGATCTTGGGTGGTTCCTTTTATCATCCTTTTTATCTCATTCATACACTCTAACGTGTATCGGTTAAGTTGTACGCATCGTAGATTTTCATGATTCCGGATTAACATAACACAGTTGTATGTGTGTATGTGGGTGTGTACCTAGATTCTAGTTAATCGTAGGTAATGTATTTTATTCCATGCATGAATATAATATATATGTTATGCATTTCGTTGAAAAGTCCCTTTCCTTTTGTCTCACAGTAGCCCACGTTCACGCTAATGATTGTCGGATCTCGAACGGATGGAGAACACCGGTTTGTTCTTCTTTCTAGTCGCTGCTTCGGTGACTCTTAACTATTCGCCTCTATCATTTAGGTTATTAACAGAATTTCATCATGTTAAGATCTAATTTAATGGCCTAATAATTTATTAAATGCAATTTTTTTTTTTTTTATTTCTTATTATTGGTTTCAACTTATATTTGTAATATTTCATCTATAAATCGTTTTCCATAAAATCGATACACACGAACATTTCAATAAGATAATTTAATTATAGTAATTATGATCCAAAGAAATTCATCTACGTCCTTTAAAATTAATTATCATTTTACTTCTTATATGAGTGGTGCTATTTTTTAATTCAAATTTAAAACAAACATCATTAACTTTGATATATAAATATAATCGTAATAATATTTGTAACAATTATATCAATTTTACAAAGGAAATCATTTCAATGGAAAATAAAAAAATAATATATTTTATATTACTCATTTCCGTGATAACCTTCACATTGGCATAATTAAGAACTCAGACTTATGTGAGATTTGTAGTTTTTTTTTCTTTTTTCTTTTACAAATCACTTAGATTACACGCACTGTAGTATATACGTGCATTGTAATTGGGCCGAACATGAATGCGTGTACACAAACGCATTAGAAATATTTTTCTACAGAAGAATACTTTTTTCTCTCGGTATATTTTATATTTTTCCAACGTTATACTGAAAACTATAAAAACATAAATATATATATTAAATATTCGCAATGCTCCGAATAATGATTATCATCGAAAGTATAGTAAAGGTTGTTCTCTAATCTCATCAAACAGATCGATCATGTGGTTATCCTATTTTCCATTCAAATTCGACACGGTAAAATGCTAATGAAAGTTACCTGCTTTTGCCTATGTGATCGATCTCGTTTTATTTTTTTTTCCTCGCATGATTGATTAAAAAAAAAAAGTGTTCAATCTGGGCCCCTAGAGTATAGATAACTATACGAAAAGAAAGTCAATCGTATTTACATAATTATTTATTTATGTTATTAGCTCGTTCTACGATGATTTTCTATCAAAGTAGTATCTTGTAAAAGCTTTCATCAAATTAAACCGTTATTCGAATATCAATGATTGCATTTCAATCTAAATATGCGCATGATCTATGTTTCTGTATTCTGATCAAATATTTTTGCTATATACAATGTAAAAAACAAAAAATGTAAAAAAATTCAAACGTATTTGTTCATGATTGAAAATATTCAAATATTGTTCATATTCATTGAACATAACAATGAATTATTTTATTTAACGTTAAGATACTTAATTATCATATACAAAGATTTTGTTTTTTTAACAAAATTTGATACACTGATCTGATTTATAAACGGATATAAATAATCGTGTTTCGTTACGTATAGAATAAATCTTGTTTTAAACATATATGTTAATTAATTGAAACCACCTACAAAAATAGGATGTATTTACGATGAAAACGTTTTAACGAGGCATGAATGACCAATTCATGAGAAAATAAGAAAAAATAAAAAAAAAAAAAACTACGTAATCATTTCTGACGGCATAGCTAACATAAGAATGAGTACGCGTTTTTTAAAACGTATTTAAATAGGGGAACGAGTATCCGTTACATACTCAAAATGCCATTCCGTATAAACGTACTTTCGCATTTATTCCAATTTGTAGTAGTATGAATAATCAAATCCGCGAATTCTTCATTTCTAGATCGACCCGATTTTTAATTGGCAAAATCGGACACCGTCTAGACGATCGAATTACCACTGCGTAGTTCTGATTAACTTGTTTTTCTTTTTTTTTTTTTTTTAATTAATCGTTCGATGAGAATAAAACAAAACAGACATATGTAAGGAAGTAAACCACAATCTATTTTTTGTATATAAATATATATATATATATATATATATATGTATATGAAAAATATGAACATGTAATTCGATTTGCGTTGATTCAAATCGAAATTAAATCGATATTGGTTAAATCCTGAAAGCTTATTTCTATTTTATACGAACAAAAGAAAATCTGACAAGCAGATATATTAGCTTTTTTGATCTAAAATAAATAGAAAACAACAGAACTTTAAAAATATAATAACATATTTAACTATTTAGATCGATTCCTATTATCAAAGAATAAATAATAATGTAAATATGTAAATGTGTAAAATTCCTACAGTGCAAAAGTACAACAACAAGAATAATAATCAAATAGAAAATGTTGTTTCCTTGGAGTACTCGTGTATGATCATCGTTGAACAGCTTGTGCGTCAAGTGAGCAATGTCACTTGGATGAACACGTATATAACCAAGTGAGTCCCAGTAACCCCACCATTTTGCTCTTGAGGAGACCGACTTAATCACAACCAGTACCGTTAACCGTCCCCCACCACTTCCAACTATTCCCCTCCCACTTGGAGTTGGAAAAGGATCGAGTCGTGTGGAACGCCGAAGAGTGGGGGAAGAAATGCACGTGCGTCAGCAGGCAATGGCCCACTAACCTTGATACTTGGTATCCAAAGTAGTGGGGGTAAGACTCCACCAATCAAAGTCACGGCCGGTTTTCCCACTTGACTCGACACAATGACCTCGATATATTCCTTCTCTCTCAACGTTTCCTACTATTTTCCCCTCACCATTTTACTCTGGACGTTACTCTAACTCTCTCGTATTTCTCTTCCCCTCTCCTCTCACCCTCCCTCCCACCACAACCCTATCCCCTTATCCGCCACGACCTTCCATCTAGGTTATTAGCCTTCTCGTCTGACTGACTGGATAACCTTCTTACGCTTTTGCTTCTTTTACTTCTTCCTATTTTCCTCTTTCTTTCTTTCTTTCTTTCTTTCTTTCTTTCTATTCTTTTTTTTTACGCCATATATTTTTTTTCTTATGTTATTTCCCTACTCCTTTATTGGTTTCTATAAAAATTTCATATTTTGTACTTCGGCTTATAGGACAGCCCTTAAACGAATAATTAACGTTAAATAATATTTTTTAATGAAAAATATAAATGTTGGGTAAATGAAACTTTGAAACTTATTCGTTTGGATTTTTTGTTTTCTTTTTTTTTTTTTTTTATGAATAACAACAGTTAAGTGATAATATTAAGAGCGACACATAAATAAATAAATAAATGAAAAACGATGAATCGAATAAAGAAAAAAAGAAACAGGATTCCATGGATGTTAAATTCGTCAAGGTATATCTTGATAAGGATATTGTTCCCCATTGTATTCCGGCGCCCATCCTCTGTAGGGTTGATTAATTTCTTCTTGAGATCTTTGCCATTGCTCATGTACGTCGTAGGGTTTTACAACACTGTAACTAACTCTCGGTGATGGAGGTGGTGTTACGAGACTTTTCAATGCTACAGCACCGGAAATCAATAGTGCTATCAAACCAGCTCCGAGCCCTTTAAATCCGATAAAACCAATCAGCGTGATAACGATTGGTAAAACTATCAGGGCCTTTAATTTTAATGCAATTAGTATTGGCATCAACATTCTCTTCAATTTCGTGCGTGCTAAAATAAAAGAAAGAAAAGTATTTTTTTTAATTTTTTTTTTTAGTAGTAGTTTGTTTTTCTTATTTTAATTTTATGAACAATTTATTAATTTATGATTCGTCTAGTTAAAATTAATTTGAGAAGGTTTCTTTCTTTTTTTAAATCAATATTTAAATATAGGTGCGTATTATAAAATAAACGTAAATCTTAAGTTAAAGATGTTGAGGGGATAGAAAGGAAGGAAGGAAGGAAGAAGAAGAAGAAGAAGAAGAAGAAGAAGAAGAAGAAGAAGAAGAAGAAGAAGAAGAAGAAGAAGAAGAAGAAGAAGAAGAATGGGTTAAAGAAGGAAGAGAGTCTAATGGATAATTCTCATCATCGAATCTACTTTCTCTCGTACAAAGCTCTCTCCGTCATCGCCCTCCTGCGGCGTTCGTCCCAGAAACCTGGAATCTCGTCGTACGCGTTAACGTCTCATACCTAAATGACGTCCCACTTTATTCGGGTGCTCTTCACTTCTCTCTCCTCACCGTTTTTGCGGATATAAACTTTAATACAAAAAAAAAAAAAAAAAGAAGAAAAAAAAGGAGGACACGACGCGTCTTCGACTAAACCTTAAACGTACCCTAAAGGTTTTCTTATTTTCTTTTAATTTTTTTTTGTTTTGTTTTTGATCATTTACATCGATAACAAAATTCTTTTCTATTTGTATAAAAAAATTAAATAAATCCAAACCCACGATTTCGAAAAAAAAATAAAATAAATCAGAATAATACTTGGGAGTATTAAAATGTTTTCCCTTCAATCCCTTCGTAAGAAAAAATTTTCGATTTTTTTTTTTTCGAATTTCGAAAGGAACGAAAAAGTAGGCCAACATGATCTGATATCTCTACCTTTCTTTAAAACCAATCGGGAAAGAAGTTACCGGAAGTTCTACTTTTTCGACCAATCGTTTGATCCTTTCGTGGCTCACTTTTCGTTCATTGGAGCAATCTTAGAAAGTCGTGATGCTATAAGATTCTGCTCGGTAACGAGAATTATCTCAAATTCGAATGGAATACCAGACAACGAACACATGATTTTTATCTTTCGTCTTTGGTATTTCTTCCATTATCATTGACAACAATTAGTTATAACAAATGTTTATTACATTTTAATTTTATTTTTAGAAATAAAAATAAACTAAATTTTAACTTCGAAATAAAAATTGTTATTTTTCGTTTATCAATCAAATTAAATTAAACAATTAGGAGATTAATTAGTTAGTTTTATTTTGTTATCTTTAATGATGTTAATAAATGAAATTGTCAATTTTAACTATTATAAGATTAAATTTATCGTTAAATTTATCATCACCCATTAGCACTTAAATAAATTTACGTAATAAAATTTCTTTGAAAGAGATAAAATGTGAGTTATGAGTGAGAAGGTTTAAAAAAAAATAAAAATAAAAATAAAAATGATTCGAACACGTCAAAAGGGAGAGTAATAAAGACGATATTAATACTCAATTGAAATAATTCTAATGTAATAATTATTATAATATTTACCTTCGGAAGCACCACGTGCAAGACTTTTGAGTTCAATATCAACATCCTTTTGTCCTAAAGCACGTCCAAAGAAATCCGCTGATGATCCGTCATTAGGAAAATTGATATGAATCTTTCTAGTTGCGAAAAATCTTTCGATCCTTTCCACCAATGGATCATCAACATCTTTTTTCATTTCCCCTGAATCTTCTTCTACCGCTACTTTTTGCAACGTTACAATGTTACCATAAATATCAATATTATCCTTTTCGTTCAACGCATCCATAGCTTTGGTTAATTTCATTTCTAAATGTTCTACGTTATCGTCATCGTTTGAGATCCTTTGTGGATTTCCTAAAACTATAGTTAACAATTGTAATAATATTATAACTTTTGTCTTCATTGTCAGCTGTGAAAATGGTCGATATCACAGGTACGGAGCTAACAATTTGACTGATTTGCCCGAAGCCTATTTTTTTCTTATATATCAATCATCGATTCACATGGTGGGGCTAGTTTAAACCATTTGGCAAGCTAACATGTAAGTAACGCGTTGACAAGAATTTTAATTGCAATACATTCCCTACATAGCAAGTGTTAAACCAAGTGCTGAGCACGATCGTTGGGTGACGTAGGGCGCAGTGCATCCAACGCATAACGGCATCTAATATTCCTTTTTAAATCATATTACACTTTGCAAATCATCAAATTATTATTATATATATATATATATATATATATATATATATATATATATATATATATATATATATATATGTATAAATATGTATTTATTAATTATACATTAGACGATTTAATTTGATTGCAACAAATAAATAAGATTTGAATATTAAATTATTTTAAAATAATCGAATTGAATTATATTTATAAAAATGATATTTTATAATTAATCATTAGTTATAGAATCTTTAAAAATATTATTAAAAATATTTTTATATAAATAATAAGAGATGATTATTAAATTTCGTAAAGTTTGTATTTCAAATTGGAACTTAAAGAAAAGTAAAAAAAAAAAAATACAAATAAATGTAGAGAAAGTGTAAAGGTAAGAGGCAAAAGCAAAGAAAAAAAAAAAAAAAATACGACGGAAAGAGAATAATAAGAGAAAAAGGAAAAGAAAGAGAGAAAAAAGGTGTGAGAAAGAATTTAACTGGTGGGAGAAGAAATGACCTCGTGCATGTATGCCCGTGTCCAATTGGAATCGCATATGAGGTTTCGTCAGTTTAACGTCGTATGAAAATTGAATTTGCAATTATAGATGAGTTAGTTCAAACAATTGCTTTTTAAAATCACATCTGACCCACCGATAGTAAAACTAATCACGTACAATGGGGGTTTTCTATGCTATCTTATTCAAATTCTATCAACACATTCACGAATATGAGTTTAAATAATTTCACCAAACTAGAAATCGGGTTTCTTTATCGTACCCAAAGAACTTTTGTTTAAAACGTACGACGATTTGAACGAAACAAAAATGTGTGTATGCGTTTGAGGGTTCAATAAACAAACAGATGATAATTTAAAGTACAAAAATTATTTATTACATATTGAATGATTTTTTTGTTTAAATAATTTACATATAATGTATGAAATTTATTATTATAAATATTAAGTATATATAAATATTATTCTAACAGTCGTTGTCGGTGGATGAGACACACCCCGATCCAATGAATTTTTTTACAAGTATCAAAAATTCATTGAAACAAAAAAAAAAAAAAGAAGAAAAACCACGTCGTTTATTAGGCTGCATTTGTTATTGGTTCGTGTGCCGAATAAGCGAGTGAATGAGCATCGATATTTCCTTGCGTATCATCGAAACTTCTTCTGTAATATCCCTGTTGTTGACCACCTGAAACAGCTGAGGGCCATCCTTGAGTAGCTGGTTCGTACCAATTGTTACCGAACGATGGTGATTTGCCAAAAATGTTGCTAACGGTGCTACCACTGCCAAACATCTTTTGGAAAAATAGGATGCCCGCCAAGATTAGGGCTATTTTACCAATGACAAGTGCCTTCAATACTAACAGACCCAAACCACCGAAAAGAATCGGAACTAAGGCAAATATTTTCACTCCTACTGCTGCTATCAATGGTAAGATTACTTTCTTAATCTTACCACGAGCTGAAATCAAACAAACGAAAAATTTTCATTGTCATAATTATCCTTTTGAAAAATGTGGAATTCGTTAGAACACGTTATTATAATCCCAGAGAAAATAAGATTATTATTATTATTATTATTATTATTAATCATCATCGTCAGAATTTGCTAAAGGAAAGCGAATCGTTTGAGAGAGAACAAGTTTATCCGGAACTTGTTTGAGAGAACTCGAATGCGTATAGATATCACGAAGGTGAAAGGCGGATTTTATTCGTTCGTACTCGTAAGTCGTGACGACGTGAATCCGTGACGTCAGTAGTTGTTGTTGTAGTCTCTCAATGCTATCGCAAAGAGGATCACACGATTATATCATCGAAAACTACCATCGTAAAAGAAAAAAAAAAAAAAAGAAAAAAAAACTTCATTTGTAAAATACGTTTTAAATTACCTTCGGAAAGTGCACGAGAATTAAATTCTTCCGGTATGCTGAGCTTCAAGCTGTGACTTTTCATGAATGACATGGCAGATTCGTAGATCATGCTAACGAGTTTCAATGCCCTTTCAGTAGAATCCTTTGGTAATTCGTTCATCACATCTAATTCGGTTTTCAAACTTTTTGCACTGCGTTCCACTATAAATCAAATATAATTAGAAAAATATTTATGTTAAGAAAAATCTAATGAAAATAATTGAAAATAACTTACTAGGTTTGTCTCGTACAAAAACAATACCATCGAGAAGCTGAATATCACTGGACCTTGATGCCCTATCCAATGTTGTAGCAGCTTTAACGAAGATGCAACTGAACAATTCATTCTCACGTTCCAAACAGTCGAGATCTCTGTTGATGAGTGTATCTGATGTTGGTATTGCCAAAGTAACGGTGACGAAGAATCCCAAGATCAATAATTTCTTCATCTTTCCCTTTTGTTTTATATTCGTTTATTAAATTATTGAAAAAGAACACACGGACACAGAGACAGATAGCAAAGGATAATCGTCGAACTGTTGAAATACGGAGCGAAGATGTTCCTTAGGAAAATTTTCGGATTATGATCTGGTCCTCCGAGTAGCTTCGATCTTTATAGGCATGCATTCAACAGGGAGTATCCCCCAATATTCCCCCACCAATGAATATGTAGAAGGAAGCGTGTAAAAGACAACGATGATGACGACAACGCATAACTCTTTTAAAGTATTCACTGAAACTCGTCATAGACATTAGTACACAGTTAAATGGGATGGTTGGTTGGTTGGTTGGTCGAGATGCCACCTCCCTGACTATACTTTCCTCGATAATTTTTTAAACAAACTCCTTGGCACCTCCTATGTCTCCTCAAAGTATCTGGGAGGGATATTATCTCTCCTAGTCGTTGTTCTTTCCTCGTTGAAGAACTCACTCTCGGTGGACTGACTTTTATTGATATTTTCTTATTATTTAGGTCACTAAGGGTCACTAATTAGTCACGTTCTTTCTGGTTTTCAAAAAAATACTTTTGTAGGATCTCATTTTATTCTTTTTTTCTTTTTTTAAATTACTTTCGATTAATCTTATGATTAGTAGTATTTCTAATAAGTATGACGTAAAACAACAAAATATTTAATACAAATACACACAAGCATGTTTGTTGAAATGAAATAAAAAATTATCGATATAAATCATCTCGAATAATTATCTCGTAGTGATTACAATGATCTTATACAAAGTGATAGTTTGACATAGAAAAAAATGTTTGAACAAAGAGAGTAGCATAAATTCTTATAGATGGGACAGTTAGCTCGTAACTATCTTTCACATTGTAAGAATTTTAATACTTTGAAGCTGCATAACCGCATCTCTCTGGCAGCTTCTCATCATAGACAATATTCTATTTCAAGAGAGGTCAAATAAAAAAAAAAAACAAAAACAAAAACGAATAAGTAGAAAAGATATGTATGCATATGTGTGCATGCTTGGGTGCCGTGCTGTGCCGTGCTGTGCGAGGTTGTTAAATCTTTTCATAAAAGATTTTCTTGGGTTGTCTATTTGAAACGTTTTAGTTAGAAGATAGTTAGAAAACCCTTGCATCTAGAAGATGCGTCCACGTGCATCGTCAAGTAGTTCACCTTGACCCAAAGAAATGCTACGAAGGTAACACGTGGACCTATGTGTTACATCTTCTCGATGGGATTTCTTATATAATACAATATGCATGTATTTATATTATAAATTCCAAATTCATTCTTATACAATTTTAAATTTATTTCTTCCTTTATTATTATTATTATTATTTTATTTTACGTTAATTAGAATTTTTAACCTATCCATCATATTAGTTTATAAAATTATGAAAAATTCCAATCCATTAAGAAAAGAAAATTATTTAATTTTTATGATGTTTGTCGAAAATATGTGTTTACCAAACGAATACGAGTAACCTGTTGTTAGTTCCTTGTCAAAATCGAGTACAAACGAATGCATTTGGTTGAGTCGTTGTGAAATAATTTGTATAAACAAATGCGTGATTAATTAATAAGTCCCCATTATTATTAAGTTTTGCATGTGGCGCAAGCAGCATTGCTGCATGTGGGTCATATTTCGAATAACAAACAAGCTCGAAAACGAGAGACACCATATTCGCAAATGGAAGTCCATTGTACTCGGTACACTCAGGGTGGTGGGCCTCTTTAAATATTTAACAGTTCTCACTTTATGAGTCGTGAGAGTTTCTTCCTCTTCTCTTTTCTTTCTCTCGTTTTCTTTTTTTCTTTTTTTTTTTTTCAAACGATATCCGGTCTCATAAGAAACGAAATATTTAAGATTGATACTTTTGGTTTTATTTTCTAGGTTAGTTTTGATATACACGTTTGATTTTCTATAGCAATTGAGAATCATTCGAAAGGTGTCTGATTCATCGATTTCATTGAGACATTCCGAAAAATAAAAAGTTATTCAAAAAAACAAAAACAAAAATGTTACACGTGACGCTTCGTATAAACGAGAAAAGGAAAGTGTACTCTAAATGGTGAAAGTTAAGTTTTGTGTCCTACAATAGATGGCGAACACTTTTTACTTTTTTCTTTTTCTTTTTTTTTTTCTTCGTCGATTCATATTCGTTCTTTGAACGATTATTACTACGCTATATATTATTAAAACTGTTACGAAATATTTGGAAATATATTTAAAACGTGTATAGAACACAAAACTCTTATATGTTCGATTTAATATATTTTTTTTTTGAATTTTTTTGTTTTTTTACAATGGACGAGTTAAAAGAATTTTTTTTTTTTTTTTATGTCAGAGAACACGGAAGAACGAGGCCAATGAACTTTACGCTCGCGTCCTATATCCTAAGCTTATCTTTTTTATTTTTTTTTTATAGGCTGCTGCTGCTTCCCAAATCCGGTTGTGTGTTGGTATTTCTATATACTACGTTTATAATCTAAATAATAAAATAATCAATTATTATTATTAAAGGTAATTTATTAGACAATAAAATAAATATCAAACGAATTGGTAGAAAAATTATTATTATTATTATTATTTTTTTTTTTTTTAATAAAATTATTATCAATAGGAACATTAATGAATATTTTTAATATTGTATAATATATATAAAAAAAACTTTGATATATTTTTTTTCTATCTTACTTGACTTTAAAATACAAACAAATCTGTGTGTACAAATCATTAGCACTTCATAAACGTGTATATTTCTTCGTTGCAATTAACACGTTTTAGTATCGAACAAAAACATAATTATACTTCAAAGATGACTGTGTTTGTTCATTTGTTTTTTTAATTTAATTATAAAAAAATATCTCTAACGATTAACAATTATTTACAATAAGTTTACACGTATAAATTCATATTTTATTTTATTTAATATCTATACTAACTACCAAATGAATTAAAATTATTATTATTATTATTATTATTATTATTATTATTATTATAAATTGATTAACATTATGATTTTTAACGTTGACACTTTTTTTTCGTTCACATACTTTTGTTAGACAATTACGACGAATGTTAATTAAATGAATGATTTATTTTCTCTTACGATATTCTTTATAAAATCTGTATGGTTCTTCTTCTTCAAAATCATCAACAACTTCGTAAGCATCTTTACGCCTGTATTTGGTCGATGGTACATTGACAACGTCGTAACCATTGGATGATGAACTTTGGGCAACTTTTTTTAATCCTACGATGGCAGCAAGTATCAAACTCATCAAACTCAGTACAACAGCTTTGCCACTTAAAACGGCAAGTGCTTTCAACGCGATTGGCAATAGAATTGATTTTATTAATAAAAATCCAACTATCAGTGGTACCACGTATTTGTTCAACTTGTGTTTCTTTTTTTCCTTGCTGCACATAGAAAAACAAAACAAAACAAAACAAAACAAAATTGTAAGAAATCATTTAGAAAAACATACGTAGCATAACGATGATTCCTTGTTAGTCACGTCGAGTGTGACGGGAGGATTTAATTAAATCAACTCGAGTATAAAAAGTATTTATGGTGTTTTATCCTTTTAATTTTTTGTTTTCTTCTTATTTTTTGTGCCAGGAAAGCGAACACCGTGAACGGTTTAAGGGGTATCGTATCGCGAATCATAACAATAAATAGGTGGAGTACGATAGTAATTTCACGCTTCCGCGATATCGATAAAATAATAATCAAATTGATGGATACGTGTTCGCGCATCGTTTACTCTTATAAATAATTTTAGTTTTGATCTTTTATTTTTATTTTTTTTTTTTTTTTAGTATTATTTTTGTGTTCAATATTAAATTTATGTCAATGAAAAAAAAACATGGACGTTTGTAAAATATTTTGAAATAATCATTCACGTACGTACCTTCTTCAATATCCATCTTTGTATCGCATAATCTCGTGCATGGAATAAACGATTCGACAACGTTTAAAATCCTATCGGTTAACCATGAATTACTTCCAATGCCATTTACGATGAATTTTTTCGTTGTAACGGAACGTTCTTGAGTCTCTTGTACCATTTCCGTACCAACTAACAATGATAAAAATATTAACGACACGTAAATGTAAAACATTTTTTTTTTTGTAGTTAATGAAACAAAAGTAAAAACTAATATCTTGATTGTTTTAAAGTTAAGGGTTTTTAAACGACGGTTCGAACTCGTAAGAAAATAAGATGTCAACTGATGGTCCTGTTCAGTCTTAGCATTAGTTTATATAGGGTGCCACGGAAAAGACTCTGAGAAGGAGTTCACCAAGTTGGTACCAAAGCGTGACGAAAAGATCCGCCATCCAATAGCAGTTTGTTCAATCATTTGACTAGACATCTTCCCCCGAATATTTAAACCAGGACAAGTAGAACATAGTCAGAATCGTGCTGAACGAATAAGCTAGCGAACGAGTCCTCATAATCATCATTACCATTACCATCATCATCATCATCATCGTCGTCGTCGTCGTCGTAAGAGACGTCATCTTGGGAAAATGTAATTTAGTCGATCCACTTCGTTTCACACTCGAGTTAATCCTTGTATTACCAACCAAACGTTTCGGCCGATCAGTTGGCGGCCTGTTTATAATCCTAAATTCCAACATTACTCAAACGTTAAGTTTACTCGTCATAATTCTGACGAATTAAACATATTGATATATTGAAGTTTTGATTAAGATTTGATAATCCCCCCCCCCCCGTATTGAAATAAAATGATTTAGATAAGTTAGATTAATTTGTAAATTGATTGAAAAAATTCGTCACAGTTGTTGATCAAGTAAGACGATTTTGGCATAAACATTTTGATTTGTTTTCAATTGAAAACAGATTTATGGATGTTGAATAAGAAACAGGATCGAATTAATTCGATTTCATTTTGATTGATCTTGATAATAGTTGATTTAACCAAATTTAATTTTAACCAAAAGAAAAAAATGTCTGTGTGAACCTTCTCGTTAACCCTGTCAATTCTAACTGTATCGGTTTAATATTTACGTAGGAATTATAATCGAAACTTTCCAATGAAATTATTATTATAGATTTAGTCCAGTTTCTTTTACCTAACGTATATGTGTGTTTGTTCTTTCCTTTTTTTTTTTTTTTTTTTTTTTATTTTGCTTTACCTATTACTATTTTTAATTCGACGTTGAAGTTTATTTTCTCAAGTTCTATGTGAAAAGAAAAGAACCATTATATCGGATTCTATATATGGCTATGAGGATGAGCAAAATTACTTGGCGTTTCCTTGACAAACAAATCTAAATGCCCTCAGGGTGGCACGTGAATAAAACTACCGATATCTAGGTTGCTCGCTTCATACACGAGAGATTCGATTAATTCGACTATCATTCAACAACCATTCTGAATTTCCTTTCGTCTCTTCGTAAAACCGAATGTACATGCGTGTTATAAACATGTGTGTTATATTCGCAAATTTTGTTTGCTTAATACAAGTTTTTTTTTTTAATAATTACTACGATTTATTAATATAATTTTTATTATATTATATCAATTATATTTAATTTCATTTAATTATTTATACTTACGGTTTTATTAATAATTATTAATTAAATTAGAAAAATGTAAACATTTGCTTTTCAATTCAAATAAAAAAACATCGAGAATCTTATAAATAAAAAGTATTAATAATTAAATAAATAAAAGTAATTGTCTGTTGTTTTCTTTTTTTTGGTAAATTAAAAAAAAAAAGATTCGTGAAAAAATTGAATGATTGAACTAACTGAATTTAATTCAAATATCACCAAGTAAGTATTCAAATACATCCCTAATGCATTTTATTTTTATTTTTATTATTATTTACGTGCAAAGATATTCGCGCAATAATTATACATAAACAAGCAACATTGATAAAT
This sequence comes from Polistes dominula, assembly GCF_049000335.1. Classification (NCBI taxonomy): domain Eukaryota; kingdom Metazoa; phylum Arthropoda; class Insecta; order Hymenoptera; family Vespidae; genus Polistes; species Polistes dominula. The sequence continues at coordinate 1,875,693 of NW_028301150.1, forward strand.
CGATTTAAACTAAAATTTAAAAATAAAAATATCTAAAAGTACTTTTACAATCATGTTGTAAAGGTTCCTAATATATCATTTTTACAATACCAGTGGAAATAACAATCGATGTCATTCGTTGACGTTAACTCGTCAAGTAAATCGAATTATAAGCACCAATTCGTTAATAGTTAGTTACCCAGATATCAGTACTTTTCTAGTAAAGGAATGGTTTGACCATATGAATTTATATGATGAATATATTTTCAAAGGGTGGAACCAAAAAAAGAAGAACAGTTTAATTATGGTCGTACACATCATTACCCATTGCTTCTTAATACACATCATACAGATACAAATACATTTATTCAAAGAATTTTCAACAAAACGTGTTGTAAACGAATGTATACATCAACACACACACACACACACATTCACAAAATATTATAAGTACATAAATACATTCAAAAGATTCAGTTGAATTCATACACGCATACATAGACTCTGACATGATCGATGATTATAGTGTTTAATGCACTCATATATTCCCCGTACATAGTACCCCCCCCCCCCATGCTTCCACACTCCTCCCTTTGGGTTCTCATTTTGTTATTTTTTTTTATTCAATTTTTTTTTCCTTTTTTTATTTTACGGACTGTCGATTTTCTTGGCAACTGAAGCGTGCCCGGCAGCATGCTCCCGGAACCCCCTCTGAACCCCCCTTGTCTTCTTAGCTCGTCGTCAAGAAAACGGATCGGTTAGTAGTTCTCGTTCGTTCGTTAGACCCGTAAGTTCTATCTATCGATCTATCGATTTTCATACATTTCTAATAAATCGCGAAAATTTCATTTATCATGATAATTGATTTACGGTGAACTTAAGGTAAAAATACAACCCCTGGATTGAATATATATTTATATTTATATATATATATATATGTATATATATATAATTGAAATTTTCATTGAAATAAATTAAATTGATTATTTGATATAATTGTCAAAATCAAAAATTCGTCAACAAATGTGTTTATCTGCCGACATGATCGAACGATTCGTGAAATATTATTACGCAAAAAGATCATTTAGGATTTAACGATGATGTTTTGTCGTATTAAATGAAAAAAAAGAGAGAAAAAGATGAGCAAAAATACGAATTTATTAATAACATTTTTATTATTAACAAGTTTTTGTTATATCGTAAGAGGATCGCAAGAACTTGATGTGATTGAATCAACAGATGAAAAAGCAAACGAACGTATTGATGAACGTTCAAGATCGCGTGTCCAGGATGTTGGGAAAATTGTCAAAGAAAATAATAATAATAATAATAAAATTGTTACACATGGTACATTATTTTTAAATCGTTTACAACATGACAGGAAGGAACATTTGAAAAAGGATAATAAGTTAAACGTTAAGGCGAATACGATTAAAGAGAAAAGTAACGATCTATTGAGAGGTAATATTTGTAATTTTGTTGTTTTTGATTGTTTATATTAAAATTTCATTGTTTTTAAATTTTAAGAATGAAAGAACTAATTTAATAAAATAATAATGAACAGTGTAATAATTATGTTTGAACGTTTGAAGGGTTTACTGTTTTTTTTGTTGTTAAATTTAAAAAATAATTTAATTAAATAATAATGAACAGAACAGTGTAATAATAATAATAATAATAATAATAATAATGTTGGAACGTTTGAAATGATTTTTTAGGTCGACCAAGAAGGAAAAAACGTCGTAGAAGAAATCGTGCATTAATGGCATTGTTATTGGCATATAAAATGAAGTTCATGGCACTTATACCAACGCTATTAGGTGGTTTTATCTTATTAATTGGAAAAGCCCTATTAGCGGGATTTTTCTTCGCCCTTTTTGCTACCGTTTTAAGTCTGAAAACTCATTAAAATGGAGAATAAGGATGATTAAAATTATCAAAATTCATGCAATCATGTTCTGTACTTGTGAAATGAAAAGGAAGATAGAAAGAAGATATCAAGAGGATTACATAATTTTGTTCAATCAAAACGGGTGATATATTTACTACTCGTATTTTATTGATATTCAATAAGATTTCATATTAATTTATAGTGAATCATATTAACAATTAATTATTTTGAAAAATTAACAAACTTTTCATTGATTGATCATACAAGTTTTGTTGAAATATTATTTTTGCAAGAAAATGATTGAAAATATGATTAGATACAAGTTTAGATATATTTTGTATCAATGAATTTATTAATTTGAATAACGTGCAATGGGTAAAAATATAGTAAATTAAATTATGAATAATTATTAATAATATTGTGTTTTATTATTTCATCATATAATAGTTACAACAAAATAAAACTTATTAAGAGTTATTAAAAATATTATTAGACTATAACAGACTTATAAGTTGATAATTATTAAATTACAACAAATTAAGTTACAGCTTAAAAAAAAAAAAAGAAAAAGAAAAAAAATAACACTTTTGATTTTTTTTCATCGTACATTCATTATAAAACATAATTTAAATATATATATAAATAAATATAAATATAATAAATAGAATAATAAATAATATATATATATATATATATATATATATATATAAAGATTATCTACTAACAAGATTATTTCATAATTCGACATTATCTTATATGATATGTTATTAACAAAAATTCGTCAATTAAGTTAATTCGAACGTTTAACGTAGCGTAGGAAAAAATTCTTTAAACGTATTCGAATATAAATCCCGTTATGATCTAGCGTGCGAGAAATAAGTACTCAGTTATATACAACCCGGACATTTCGTTGGATCGATGAGTATTATCACGCTTGTTTAAAAACATTTCCTTTTTTCTTTTTTTTTTTTTTCTTTCTTTTTATATTCTCGTAGATTAACGCGAATACTGTTAACGTAATTTCCAAACAAGAACAATTCATCTTATTATGATGCTCATACTATCGTCATAAAAGTATTTAAAATATATACGAGTAATTTTAAAGTCATTTTGAGAAAATCTAAAGAAGAATTACGAGAGATCATAATCAACAGAATTCAATCTTCTTGATAAAAGAAAAAAAAAATAGGCCCTCCTTTCATACGAAGTACAAATTTTAAGTAGAGATAATTTTCTTCCTCGTTAGTCTACTCATTCATCATCATCATCATCATCATTGTTGCTGTTGTTGTTGTTGTTGTTGTTGTTGTACTCTAGAACTTTTGTACGCCAGATTGTGAGCGTATTGCTTGTCAGATTCCGTGACGTCAGTAAAATCTTTCAAACTTCTGTCCCAACCACCGCCACTTTGTTGCCAACCACCATGAGAATCGTGACTTTGCTTTTGACTTAAGAGTTTTTTCAAACCGATTATCATGGACAGTACTAGTGCAATTTTACTGATGATCAATGCTTTCCCTGCTAGAAGGAATAGAACGCCCATGGCTATTGGTACCATTGCAGCCATTTTCATTGCCATACCCATCATCATCATACCCATCATTTTCTTCATTTTACCACGTCCCTCTTCAATGCTACGTTTTAATTCAACGGAATTGGTCTTTGGTAAATGTATTTGTATGTTGTATCCATTCAACAGATTAGTTATTTTATCGATTAAAATATCATTTAACAATTCTTCTTTGGATGCAGCAGCACCACCACCATTGTTACGACCCAAATTATCCAAATCAATGGTCAAACTTTTCATCGTGGATTCATTTTTTCCAATACTATTTGGTACCTTGATCAATTCCAAATTATCACCAATCGGTAATGTATCAATACGACCCAATCTGTCGAAGAAAAATATAGCCTTTTTTTTTAAACACGGTGATAAGGCTATGTTACGTTGTTGACAATCCTCGTAAACTCGATACAGAGCACGATATCCTTTGTCGAATAAACTAAATTCTTCGTTTGCCAGGTTGACCATGATCATACCACTCAACGTCAAAATTACAAGTGTACACTTGAATAGATCCATTTTAATATCTACGATTATTACCCCAAATAAAAAAAAACAAAACAAACGGAAACAATTCTCTGGTATCTCTGGTAACTCGTTGGATACTCGAAATCTCGTCAATTTTCAGAATACGTTGACAAATCACGAATAATACACGAGGAATTATAATCGGTTAAATCCACGTACCGACATTTACCTCAATCGACATTTACCTCAACTGTCGACAAGACGAGTGGTCCGGGTCGATATATACCACAAGCAGATGGTTACAATCCTACAGAAAAAGGGGATGAGAGAGCTAGGCTCCCCCACATGAGATCTTGCCAACATCAACATACCACTAAGATAGCATCTTTCTTTCTCTGTATGCTGCTTCACTTCCTCACTCTGCTTAATGTGTCTTTTTTTCCCCCCTCAATCCTCTTCCAACCAAAACAATTTTACCATTATTCTCAACACATGCGAATAACGTGCTGAGAAACATCTTCAAGGCTACGATGGAGAGAAAGAGAGAGAGAGAGAGAGTGTGAGGGTGAAGGGTGGGGGGAGAATAGTAACATGTGACCCTTCTTGACACAGAGACCCACTCGAGAAGATGAGAACCGTGGATATTCGTTGCATCTTTTCTTCTATACAGTTTCATTCAATTTCTCTCTCCTTTCTTCTTTTGATTCGTTAAAAACCATACACAGGTATTATAAAATGGACCAATCGAAAGGCATTGTAGAGAGAAAGACAAAGACTTTAAGTAGACAGAATGAAAATGTGCAAAGAGAAGGGATATACCAATACTATTACTACTAGGATGACTTTGTAACTCTTTATCGGTATACGTGGTTGGCACAGTGACCTAACTGACCTTCCGATTCGACTAACACGACGATTGCCTTCTTCCAATCCTCTCAGTTTTCTATTAAGAGCGGGGGTGGATTTAAACTCTATACACAACGATCTACTTTACTTATTCGGTTCGTTGAATTCTTTAGATGTTAGAGAATCTATACTATTTATCGTTAATTTTCTATAATAGGTTTACCAATTTTAATCAATAATACAAGTTCAGTGATTGTTCTTTTAGAAACACTGGTTTTTGGTTGAGAAATTTTTATCTAATCGTTAATCAATTTGAACATGTCTATAATACAACTAGAAATACAGATTTTGGTTTTTTTGTAATTTTAAATAATGATTTATCAATTTTAACTTGTCTATAATATAACAGCAATGATTGCTTTTTAGAAACATTGATTTTGGTTTAGAAATTTTTATGTTATTTTGTTTACATTTTTATGTTATTTTTAATAATAGGTCTAGCAATTTTCATCAATAATACAACAACAATAATAATTTTTCCTAGAAATCCAGATTTTTGTTCTACATTTTATAATATTATATATATTATACATTATTTTTTAATATTGTTTTAGAAATAAATTTAAATAAAAATATTGAGATTTTTTGTATTCTCAAAATGTTGATTCAAAAAAAAAATATTATTTTAGAAATAACATCAACTAAATGATAATAAAATGTTTAATAAATTTTTTCAATAATTTAATTATTTATAAATTAGTTCAAAAATTTCTTTGAAATTTCTTGACAATTTTAAATTGAAGAAACTAATGATTTACGAAGCGTAAACAGAATATACTGTATTCCGTATTCCGTACACGTACAATGTAGTCGACACGGTCAATCGAGGTTAGCGCATCTCGCACGATGTAACTAGATGCATCCTCGATGCACTTACCTACTTCGCCGATTATATCTCATGTAATCGGCTTAGTACGTTACCACGGATGACAGTTAAACATTATTAACGCATTTCTCGTTCTACATTCTAGAAAGACAAGTTCTAAATTCTCACGAATATTTTTCTTTTCTTTTTCTTGTTTTTTTTTTTTCATGTTTTTTTTTAAACAATAATAATAACAGATTTTACGAATAGAATTCTCGTGACAAATTCCTCATCAGATTTAATTCAGTAAATCATCATCATTACACTTTCACGAATAGTCCTACATTGTTAATTCATTTTTGTTTCTCAACGTGATCTCATTTTCTTTCGTATTGAAAATTTGAAATCAATGTTTTATATAATTTGAATAATATAAAAATAATTCATATGTTTTCCTTTTTTTTCTTTATTAAGTAATTAGTTTTAATATTATTTACGTATTCAATTTTACTTGCGTAATTTGATTATTTTTAAGATAGAACAAAACTTTTACCTGTACTACCAAACGAAAGATCCAGGATTTGAAATAAGAATAAGAGAATAGTAAAAAAAATTCGAGAAAATTTTTTTATTTCACAGGTGACATTGTTTTTTATCGTTGCTCGCTTATATAAATCGGGTCATTGATTTTTTACTATGACAATTGTGTTCGCGTCACTTGCAAACTCACGTTGCAAAAACATATATATATATATATATATACATACATTTATAATATTTTCTAATATTGGTCATCGAGATTTGCTCTGGTTAGTAAAAAAAAAAAAATCGCAAAATTTAAATCCCACTTTCTCAAAAATTATTTCAACACTTACGAGAAAATTCTCTTCAATTATTATTTCCTTATTTCCTTTTGGTTGAATGAAATTTCATTTATGTAAAATGCGTGCAGATATATATATATATATATATATATATAGAAATGCATACAATAGTTTAGATTTAAGTGAACGCAGTTACACCATATACCGTTACCGACACGCGTACATTACGGTTTATATACGTAATTTCTAAATAACACCGTAATAAATAATGGAAGTTTAACCGTTTCTTTTTCACCGGTAATTGTTACACGACCCGGAAAATTGATCATTTCAATATTTATAATCAATGCAGTTTAAATATAATGATATATATATATATAATGTAAAAATTTTGTATCATCTGAATTTTCATCATATCATTTCAACGATGCTCTAATTATCATTTACCCGTTATATTGATTTACATAAAAAAAGAAATCATCATTTTCAAAGTAAGTCGTTTAAAATAAACCACGTGATGAATCATTATAATTGACTGTTAATTAAATTGTTGGCATCTGCAAGTGGTTTGAACAATATGAACAAAAAAAAATATATATATATATATTCACGTTAAACACCTGATGACAGTCTTTTACTATATAATGACATTCTTACTGGAGAAAATAAGAAGTTAAAATCTTTTGAAACTATGTAACCCCTTGCTTTACTGAAGATAGAAACGAGTTGAGGACATGCTCGGCCCAGTGGCATACAAAACTCTCGTCGAAGAAGAATATTTGCTTTTTTAGTCCTTCTTCTCTACTTTCCAACGTATTCGTGTGTGTATATATATGTCCATACGTAACCTAAGTTAGACCGGAAGTTGTGATCGGTTGTCGAGAAAAAGAAAAAGAAAAAGAGAGAGATACAAAAAAAAAAGAAGCAAGAAAAAGGTTTAAATCTGAAGTCACGATTGTTTCGATATTTCGTATAAGTCATCGGTACACTTGTGTTCAACCTGTTTGCAAGTATTTCTTGATTCGTCTCTGTCAAGAACACCTGTCGCACCTGTTAACGAATACGAAATCTCGATTTGAGATTTAAAATCAAATTACTTCTTCTTTATTATATTAGTCTTTAGATTATTTGAAAATGAAAAGAAAGAACAAAATATGAATAACCAAAAAAATATCATTCGAAGATTTCAATAATATGAAGAAAGAAAATAATTTGGATACACCTGTAGAAATAATTCCAGTTTTAATGGGAAATTCGTGTAGAAAGTAAAGATCCGAGAGTTAATTGGTGCTGAAGAAAAAAAAAAAAAAATAAAAAAATAAAATAAAGATTAAAAGAGAGTATATAAAAGTATTTACATACTTGCATTGAATTAATAAACAAATGTTTAGAGAGCGCAAGCAGCTAATCTTTCGTTTATTCAAATGAATGATTATTTCTATTTTTAAATACAACAATCTAGCGTAAATATTTAATCGCATCCGTTTACAAATCCGGTAATTGATGATATTTGAAATATTTATAATTTATAATTAATTTACTTTTATTCAAACATAAAAAAAAAAATAATAATAAATAAGATGTTTATTTGAATAAAATGAATCGTGAACAATACAAATATAATGAACCTAAATTATTAAGAGTTGGTTCGGAAAGTCGAAAGTTTCGTTTTTCTTTTATAAAAATGAAGATAATTTTTGCTTCGAGGTTAAACCTAAACCTTTCAAGTGGTCATAAATAGTTGAATTTGATAAAATTAACCTTTCATCGATCTCAAACGATCAGCAAAAAACGAAACGACATTTCGAACCATCGTGAGATATATCATCGCTAATTGACATTAATTCTTCTTATCACGATTGGATAACGTTGAGGGGAAAAAAATATTGAAAAGAAAAGAAAAAAAAAAAACGAGCAAAAACAAAACAACATATACGGAAGTATAATAAAAGCTATATAGCAATCTGAGTAAATCAAAATGAATAATATTACGTGCGAGATGCATTTTATCCATAGGATGCATTCACGCTCTGTATGGCGTAACACGAGCGTGCATTACCGGTCAAGACTAATTGCATTTGAGTTCCTCTATAAAAATGACTTTGCACGTTAACGTTCAGTTCTGTTCAAACATGCTACTGAAAATCTTCATTACTCTTTATCTACTAACATTTGGTATATTAATCGTCGAATGTCGTACTGATTACATCGATAAAAAATTAACGAAAGATGTTATTATCAATTGCAATCGAACATTGACTAATGACGAACAAATAGGTGTTACTACGATTTGTAATCAACGTGAAATGAAGAAAGTGCAAAATATGACGGATAACGACACGAGATTTTTTGATGGCAACGAAATGGATGAAGGTGAAACGTTTTGTTTCTGTTAAATAATACGTAGGTAAAAACATGTCGGAATAATAAGAACATTTTTTTCTTTTTTCTTTTTTTTTTTTTTAATATTCAGAATTGATCGATTTATTTGTATTATTTTTATATTTTTTTTTATTAGTTTGTACGTTTATTTATATTATATAATAATATTGTTATTATACAAAATATATATTATATATTATGAATATTATATATATATATATATAAAGTATAATAATTATAATTATGATTAAATATAGAAAAATATTATAATTGTAATTAAAATTTAAGTATAATAATTAATATAATATAAATATATATAATATATTATATTTTGTATAATTATAATATATATTCATATTGTATATTTTAATAATATTTTAGTAATTTAATTAAATTATTCGTATATAGTTAATTTGTTTTCTTTTCTTTTATTAATTTTTTTTTTATTAACAAAAATAACAAGAAAATATATCAAACATATTAATATAAATTCACATACTCGAGTATCAAAAATTAGATATTATCTTAATAGATAATGTTGTTTATTTTATTTGTTGTATATTGTTCTTTCGTATTGTTTGACGTAATTTTTCAAAAGGACGAAGAAAGAAGAACAACAAAGGTTATGGCAGAATATTATTGTACATGATTGGTGCTGCCAAAGTTGCAATACTTTACATAACTATACATGCTATAGCTACAATAGCTGCCAAAGCATTGATTGTTGCTAAAGTTGCATTAGCAGTTGCAACTGCTATTGCAATAAAAAGAGCATCTGGTAAGTGTTTTTTTTTGTTTTTTTATTAATGTTTATAAATTTATGATATCTTTTTTATTTATTATAAATATTAATTTTCATTTGACAGAACACAGTGACAAGATATCTTATGAAATAGTGAAACATCCTCATCATAGCTACATACAAACTCACAGTTCGAGTATCGATTATGATCATCATGGTGATTATGAAAGTGGATATGGTCATCGTAAACGACGACAAGTTTTTCGACGATAATTTTATTCTATCGTAAAGTAATTTCGTTTATTTAACATAATAAATAAATCAAAGAATAAAAAAAAGATTTAATTTAATAATTAACATTGGAAGTATTTTTTTTTTTTCAATGATCGTTAACACATTTCAATGTAATAAATTCGATAATAAATAACTAAATTCTAATCAATTAAATGATTTTTGTTACATTGTTTTTGCAATTATTAATATCGGTGCTTTTCTTTTTTTTTTTTTAATTTTGTCAATCTTTAAATACAGTGCATTGTTCAAATTGAAATTTCTAAATGTCATTTTAACATTTAGTATTTTTCTAACAACATTGGTAATGTCAAAAAACGAAAATTATTTGATTGATCGAAACATAAAAAGATTGTAAATCATGTTCAAAATTTTTCTTAATAAGATTTTAAATAATTTTAATATTTAGATTTAAGATTTAGTATTACTAAAATACAATTAATAAAATGAAATTACTTTTCGAATATAATCAATATAATATAATAATATTTCTAATTGTATTACTTGTATAATAATATTAATACAACCCACCATTTTAAAGTATAATTATTAATTATTAAAATATATATATGTAAGAATAAAAAAATCAATAATATCTACGATAGATTATATATATATATATATATTATTTATTATTAACAAATAATGTAAATATTAAAATCAATTGATATTCTATTAATTATCATAAAATATTGATATAATTAGTATAATTAATTAAATTGAATAAATACAAAACCTCTACATAGATGGAGACACATACACATACACAGAAAAAGAAAAGGGACGTAGGGGGACGAAGAGAGAGAGAGAGAGACAAATAATTAATTAAATTGATTATTCAAACATATAATTATTTATTTATTAAAGTGGGTGATAATAATTAATACAAATGATATACAAATTGATTAGTATCGTTTAACAAATGACATATTATCCAAATTCAGATTATTATCGATTGTATAATTGTTCTAAGTATCCGATTAGTAATTATCTTAATTAAAAACTGTTATTATCTTAATTAAATGTGTGTTATGGTATAACACTGCTTATATTCTTTTTATACTTCGTCAGAAAAGAAATGTAAGAAAATTAAAGAGCGGAAAAATTGTTGATACAAGAAATATAAAATATATTTTTCATCGGTATAAATTTATAAACGAATAATAACTGCATATATATTTGTCTTTAATATAATCACATATAAATAAATAATACTTAAAAATATTGTAATAATAAAAAATATAGAAAATATTTTATATATTTAATTTATAGATTATATGTTTTATATTGAATTAATGGTAGAAATATTTATAACATTTTCTAAAAAAAAAACAAAGAAAACCCAAAATTATAGTTCATCAAGAAAAATAAAACCACGTACGATTTCTCTTCCATTTTATTATTTGTGACTGTGTTTGTGTGTGTGTGTGAAAAACTTAATATATAAGACATTTTTAAATGAGGTATTGGTTAATTAAATCATAAATACATGTTACAAATAAATAAATAAATAAATAAATAAATAATTAAATACATAATTGCACTAACCACTATCAAATATTTACAAATGAAATTCTTATGCTTGATTAAAAATATTTCAAAAAAAAAACAAAAAAAAAATACAAATAAATACGTAATCATAATTATTTAAAAAAACGAGAGTAATTTTGTTGTTAACATAAACGTGCCGATATAAAAAAAAAAAAAAGAAAAAAGAAAGAAAAACGATAAAAATTGAAATCAAAGAATATTTGAATAACAAAAAATTGTCCGCGTTAGATAATTTCAAGTTGATGGAATTCCATCCATAGCTCGTTGCCAGCCACCACCGTAACCACCACCATAACCACCATGATGTTCCGAGGCTGTTGCGTATATCACCTCGTGACCACCTCCCCCGCTTGATACTAATTTTTTCAAGCCAATTATTGCGCTCAAAACCAACGCTATTTTAGCAGTCAACAATGCGGTACCGGCAAGAAACGCAATTTTTCCGTAAGCCAGTTGTGCCAACATTCCTAAAAAAACAAAAACAACAAAACACAAAAATTTGATTGAATTTGAAGGAATTTTTATCAATTTTTTTGTTTATAAAAATTCAAAGATTAAATTAATTTAATTAATCATCTTACCTGCCATAGCTAAACCCATCATCATCAATCCACCATTTCTATTACCTTTCCTTCTTCTACCTGTGTATAAACAAAAAAGAAATATTATTTTCACTAATCGATTTGATTTTTTCAAAATAAAAAAGAAACATTGATGATTGATACATTTATGATATTTATCATAAATGAAACAAAATGATTGTTAATACCTTCAAAGGTGTTTCCAGGTATTGTCAAACGTAAACTCCTCGACGACAAATATTCGTGAAATTTATTATCCAATTGTTCATCCAAACTACCATTATTAAAAACATTCTTCAATCCTCTGCTACTTCTAGCCGTAGACGTTGGATCCTTCTCGATCGATACAAAATCATTCAAAACGTAAACCGAATCATCGTCAATCGCGGTATCCAATATATCCAATGCTCTTCTTTTCAAACAATCGAAAGTATTTTTTTCATTGGTACACTTTTCGAATAATTTGGTATAATCATTTGTTCCTAAAACGAATTGACTAATACCAATGAAATAAAATACAAAAATAATTAAACGAACGTTACGATTCTTCTTCATTTTTGTTTTTTTTTTTTTAGTTTTGTTTTCCAAAAAATTACACTTCAAGAGAAAAAAAGAAATCAATCACGATCTAATATTAATTAACGAACTATTTATTTCATTAACTCTTTTATTATCTATCTACACGAACAAAAATAATACGTTCCTTCGTTCTCGATAACGTGAACTAATCTACGAGATTGTTGAACGGTCTTGGTCTTATATATAACCAAGACTTGAATGTAAATTTTCTTTTTCTCTCCTACCCGTAATAACAACACATATACATTAACTAACAACACATATACAAATACACACAAACATAAATCCTTTTTTACGAATCGTTGTACACGATCCACGCGCTGTTTAACGCCTCGCCCGTCTACGGGAGGAAAACCCCTTGAAGCAGAGCGATCTCTCTAGTACAGCCCCGTAAATAAGTATCCCTCCGACCTTCTTACCAAACCAAGCCTTAAAACTTTCCGGAAGAGTACGGCAATTCCTACGTTAACGTCGATTTATCAATCTATCTATCTCTCTCTCTCTCTCTCTGTCTGTCTTCTTTCTCTTTCTTTTTCTCTTTCTATATTTTTATTTCTTTTTTTTTTTTTTTTTTTTTTTAATAGATAAATGTTTTAAGTAGAACTTTTTTTTCACTTTGTACACATAATAGGATAAAATAAATCTTCATGTTTTTTATTCGATTAATTTCACTATCAACTTATTTTATTTTATTTTATTTATTAATTTTGATTAAAAAAAATAAAATGATTTGTACAGTATTTGTAAATTAATTTTTTTTTACTATGAATATTAAATTGTTTAAAAAATAAGACTTCGTGGGTACATTTTTATTTAATTAATTTTGATAGAAAGAAAAAAATGATTTGTACAGTATTTGTAAATTAATTTTTTTTATATATATATGAATAATTAATTGTTTAAAAAATAAGACTTCGTGGGTACATTTTTATATAATTAATTTTGATAAAAATAAAAAAATGATTCGTACAGTATTTGTAAATTAATTTTTTTTTAACTATGAATATTAAATTGTTTAAAAAATAGGACTACGTGGGTACTTATTTTTTTGTTTTGTTTTCAAAAAGACTAAAATAATAATAATAATATTAATAATATATATTTTAATAAAAAAAAAAAATGGGTTAGGTATATCGTATGTATAACTGGGTTAAATTATTATACTCTTTTTTTCTTTTCTTTTTTTTTTTTTTTTTTTATTGTCGTTTACTATCATTTTAACGAGAACTTTCTTCATAGTTTTATAGGCCAATCCATAATTTTCCATAACAAAATAATATATAATAAATATATATCTTTTCTTTTTTTTTTTTTTTTAATTTCGTATTACATCAATGGGTATAATTTTTTAAATGTTTAATATGAAAAAAAAAAAAAGAAAAGAGTAATACAAACAATTTGAATAAATCTGTTTTTTTTTTCTTTTCATTTGTAATATTTGTAATATTACACATTTTTTTAAATTTTCAATTTTATTTAGGTTTTAACCCCGTACTACTCCATAACCATCATAGTTTTTATATTTCTAATCGTATTTTCGAATCTTTGAGTTAATGTTAATTCATTACCGACACCAATTATTCGCCGTAACGTTCTACATTCTTGATAAAAAACCATAAGCAAGCAATTATACACACTTGTATTATTTTATTTGATAACTATACCATACATCGTCTATCCGGAATTCCTATTAAACTATTATTATAAATTATAATAATTATATGTTGTACGATTAACGACTAGTTCCTTTTTTTTATGTTTTTTCTTTTTTTCTACATTTAACTTGTAACTTTATCAATTAACTTTAATTATATATCCTTAACTTTTGTTTACTCAGTTAAAATATTCAATTCGTTCGACCTAAGAAAACAAAAATCATGCATATTCGTATAAACAAAAGATTTTTTTATTTCGACAAAAGTTAACAATTAAGTTTGTTTTCAATGATTTTTAAAAAGAATCAACATTGTCTTAGAATGATTGATTTTTATCATTGACTGTTCATTTATTAATATATTTTTTTTTTTTTTTATTAAAAATATCACGTGTTTCGTGCGAACTATGTTAAAAGCTTTAAGATTGGTTTTCGTAATGGTATGTTCGTCGTTTTTTTTTTCTACCAAAAAGAAAAGAAAACAAACGTTTCCGGGAGATAATTCAATTCTGTAATTTCCTGCCAAAAAAAAAATAGGTGGTACTGTTAGATGACCGAAAGAATGGGACGAAGTAATAACGAAAGGAAACTAAATGTTTCCTGCAAGTGAAAATGCAAAAGGATATCTTCAATGAGATCCTTCTTCCTTCTTCCTGTTTACCAATGAAAAAAAAAAAAATAAATAAATCAATAAAAAAACCTAGAAACCGTTATGAAAATATTTGTGATTAATTTTGATTTCATAAAACAAAATTATGTCATACGTTTTCCCATGTAATTAAATAAATGTAATTAATTTTATTTCCTATGGGGGTGATAGTAAAATATTAATTTTTATAAGTAAGAATTATTATTGAAACAATAAATATTTTTATTATATTTTATATTATTATTTTTATTATAATTATTTTATTAAAATAAGTAGTATCATCTTGTTTGTAACTTTAAGACAAAAAAGAATTGTTGTAATTATTTAATAATATAATTATTATTATATATTCTTATTATATAATATTATTATATAATGCTATATAATTATATAATATAAATGTTATAATTATTTAATAATATAAAATATATATAATATGTATATATGTTAAAATACGTAATATCATCTTGTTTGTAACGTTTGGAGAAAATGAATGTTTAAACGGTACTACGATAAAAAAATATAAGCTCTCTCCTATCACACATATATATATATATATATATATTTGCGCAAAAATAAGAGCACGGGTTAAAACAGTTACCCACTTATCTAAGTCCATTATGCGCAAACATTACTGAGCAACGATCGGTAGCTATGCGATACAAACGTTCGTTTACTTGTGCAGTCAAACAGCAAATATACTACATACTGCATTCCTTCCATCTCATAAAATGAACACCGTTTTCATCATCATCATCATCATCATCATCATCATTATTATCATCAGACTTACCTAAAAGAATTTAAAAAAGAAAAAAAAATAAATCTGCAAGTAAAATCTGATCAACTTTTAGCTGTCCAAGCAAAATTTTTACTAGTCCTGGTACTTTGATCGGTTTTATCAACGTTATCATAAACATCGATAACTTCTCTGACAACGTGTCGATCGTATGGTGTAAATTCAACATTAGAAGCTGTTGGTACGCGATATGGTCTATATTGAAAATTAGGATGATGATGATGATGATTATAATGATCGTAAAAATGTCCACCAGAATTAATTTGACCATCCTCGTAAGGATGATCGTATCCATTAAATCCATACAAAATGGACGGATTATGAACAGGTTGCGTATTGTAAATTGAATTCCAACCTAATAAACCACTTATTAGGAATGCCACCTTTATCAATAGCAAAATCTTTTTCGAAACTATTAACAGCAATCCAAAGATTATTGGTATGAGGGACACAAGATTGAACTTGAACCCCATGAGGAAAGGTAACAGGTGTCTGGTCAATATCCTTCCTGTAAAAGTAATAAAACTCGTTTGTGTAAGATGGTACGTAAAACTCGATGGCCTTGACCGTGCTGCCTGCTACAGGTAATTCTCGAAAGCAGGTGTACAACTTAGCCGAGACACAAACCCACGAAAATAAAATGTCAAAAGGGTTCGTGTCCGTACTGAAATATTTTGTAAAAGTTAATAGAACAACGAGTTACAGTATATTTTAATCGTGCAAATTTATCCTGTATTATTAGAAATTAAATTTTTAAAAAATCTAATCACTTTTGGTGTGCTATAAAATATATTTTTCAAAGTTAAATCTAAGGATAGAATATTTTAATTTAATTTACAAATATTTGTATTGTATTTTTCGAATTAAACCCCCCCCAAAAATGTAATCACTTTGATATATAGTTTTTTTTTTTTTTTTTTTTAAGACATTAGGAAAATTGATGTCTTCAATAATATTACAAAAAAAATGAAATTCATTTATTTCATCGATAAAAAAAAAAAATCATCGATAAAATATATATACGACGAATGATGAATAATAAAGAAGTAACCCGATGATCTAAAAAGTCGAACACACTTGTAATGCTAACTGCATCATTCGTACCAACCTGTTCCGGATTGTTTGTCGAGGTAAGAAGGTGATGGCATATCGTCCAATACAAATTCTAAAATCCCGTTTGCATTAATCATCGGACCTACGCGCATCCTTAATCCCGGATACAAATGATCCAAGTTCCATTTCATGTTTCTACGTTCGATCAATCTGATGGCTGCTTTTATAACATTATGAAAATGATTCGGATCGTAATCGTGTTCGAATAATTCTCGGCCGTAACCATCGGCTCTCTCCAAATGAAAATTTCCAAAATTGAGCTCGTCCTGTTCGTTGAACGATTGAATTACACTCAATGTGGCACGATTTGCACACTCTAAGATACCGTATTCTTTATTGGTAAGACACGTGCCGAAAGCATCATTGAAATTCAACGAATTCTCCTTGGTATCCTCCGAATGTTCTTTTGGTTCCATGATAACCGTGATTCCCGTTGACACGAGAACGAATAAATAAAGATTACGAAAATGATTCTTCATACTTTTAACTTCGTTTCTTTAATCTTGTTGTTTTTCTCTCTCTCTCTCTCTCTCTCTTTCTCTATCAGTTATTATTCAGAGAGAAAGTAGCAACAGATGATATTAGAAACGTATTGAAAAGACAACGAAAGTTTTTCTTCTATACGAAGAAGAAATGAGAACGAGAGAATTATACGATACAATAATAATAATAATAATGATGATAATAATTATAATGATAATAAAAAGTTTCTTACACAGTCAATAATTGTACAATGTCTCGCGTATTATCCGATATGTAGGCTAATTTCGTTGTTAAACGTACGAAATACACAGATATTAACTCAACTAGTAAATTCGTTTGACCATAATTCTCAATAAAAGAATAATAATAGTAATAATAATAATAATAATAAACTCTCGATATTTATTAAAAAAAAAAAAAATCAATGAAAATTTGTCGTCGTAGTCTCATAGAATACTGTCGATTTAACGAGTATCTTCACCGAGATATATAGTCTACGAAAAAATGGGGAGGGGAAACAAAAAGGGGTGTTTCTCATAAGACAGAACAATCGGTTTCACTTGGTAGATTCTCAAAGTAAGCGAAAGTATAATAAGAGGTTCATTCGTTTGTTTGTTAATTCGTTCGACCAAGTTTTGTTGTTGCATGCCTCAGATACACCGGATGCACCCAGGAAATAGAGGTGCATTTTATTTCGAAGATGAATAACAAGAATACGGACGATCTCGTTACTTTGTCAAGCGAGTGAAAAGTACAAAAAAATTAAAAAAAAAAAAAAAAAAAAAAAAAGGATAGGACAATGATCAATTAATTCATCTGAAATAATTATAATAAATAATATATATTTTAATTTAAAATTGTAATTTATTTTGTTTTTAAGGTAATAAGGGTGGATGGGAAGAAGTAACAAGTGAAATGAAATGATAATAAAAACGTTCGTAATTGTTCTTAGTATAAAATAACAATTTATTTATAAATAATTAGATAAAAGAGAGAGAGAGTGAAAGAGTGAAAGATGAGAGTGAAAGAGAGAGAAAGAGAAAAAATTACACATGACAATTAATCGATACATACGATTATGTATCGATTTTATATAAATAATTATTCATTAAATTAAAACTGGTGAAGTTGTGAAGTTGTTTTGCGTAAGTATTGACTGTAACTGAGTAAAACTGCATTAGACGAAGTTATAAAATGAAAAGTACGAATAGCCTCATTATTTTATCATCTTCCTCAAAAGCAGTTGAATTTACTCATGAATGATGATACTTCGCGCAACGAAATGACAAATGGCAAATGCCATTTTATTTCCTAAACAAATGATATTAAAGTTCAGGTTTCTCGAAATCATTTGAATCATCCTATTGTCCAACGTTATTGTCCATTTATCTCTCTTTCCTTTCTTTTTCTTTTTATCATTTAACGTTTCAAGTGATCTCGAGGACACTTATCGAAGTAATAACCCTAAATTGTTAAAGATGATATTATTATTTGTCATACCAATTTTTTTAAACGATGAAATTTTGATATTTTTCTTTCGTGAACGTAATCGGTTGTCTAATGTCGAATAAATAAAATAAAAAGAAAAAGAATGTCAAGTAGGAAAGAGAGAAAACGTTTTGATTGTCCAGTTGTCGAAATTAACATTCTTCGTCGAGTGTTCGAACATTTAAGTGTGTGTGTGTGTTTGTTTGTTAATCAAATATTTGGATTAACGTTTTCTACGATGATGATCAAAATCATTGAGTTTAAATTAATGGGTTTAAAAGCATCATAGCCTGAGCAACCCTTTTTTGTATCGAACGAATTATCACTGAGTACTAACAGCGATTATCGTTTCATTTGTACGAAGGTAGATGAGTTTTTTTGTTTTGTTTTGTTTTGTTTGTTGATTTCTTTTTTTTTTTTTTTTTTGTAACATAGTTTTGGTGATTTTTGATATCGTCTCAAATGAAATTTATTCTGATGGTTTATAAGCGCTATAAGCTAAATCGGATCCAGCTGATCTTGCCCAACCATGATGATCAGCATGATCGGCTTCGTA